>NW_013953058.1:261725-262312 GCF_001266775.1 Austrofundulus limnaeus
CTGTTACATTATAGAAGTAAGCTTCACTGACGTGAAACGTAAATATGATGATCTGTGTTTGATTAATCTGGCTGGCTTTCTCAAGGACCAGGATGTGTGACACACAGATCTGAATTTTAGAATTGAAATTGATTTCTAGAACTGAAAGTGAATGTGGACAAACTGAATTTTAATAGAACAAAATACAGTTTCAAAGCAAATTAATTCAAATTCAGAACCTTAAATTCAGTTTCAGTTGAGTAAAATTTATTTTCAAACCAATGCATTCAATTTCAAATTCAGAAATTAAAATTCAATTCCTGCTGGGACAAGATTTATCCCATACTTCTTATGTTTTCTTTTAACAATGGCTTTCTTCTAACCACTTTTCCATAAAGAGCACATCTGTGCCGTGCACGACTAACAGATTCCCCCACCTGAGCTGTGGATCTCTGCATTTCATCCAGTCACCTCTTGGCCTCTTGGCTGCATCTCTCTTTTTTTTAGCCACTTCAGTGCAAAACAGAACTGAATATTAGTTTCTTCATCATCAGTGACTTTTTTATTATAAAAGAGAAGAAAAAGGACAAATGTACAGTACACCAAGA
>NW_013953059.1:0-1042 GCF_001266775.1 Austrofundulus limnaeus
CAGTAGAAGGTATGGCTGTCAATGAATCACAACACGTGATCTATCCACACCCCTCCCAGATAAACACACTTATTGTGAAGGTATACATCCCGCTGATTGTTACTTTGGGTCACGGTTCTGATTTCCCACAATGCTTTGTGTCTGCTTACGTAGCAGGAAGGCAATGTTTAGAACTCCCTGTCCCAGAAAAAACAGTTAACGTTTGTAATTCATATGTCATGAATCACGTCTGTTTCCTGCCCAAGTCCTGTCACCGTCAATTATCTCTTAATTGTTTCACCCCTCCCATCTCAGCTAACCTCAATCAACGTCATGCAACTCAC
Organism: Austrofundulus limnaeus; assembly: GCF_001266775.1. Lineage (NCBI taxonomy): Eukaryota > Metazoa > Chordata > Actinopteri > Cyprinodontiformes > Rivulidae > Austrofundulus > Austrofundulus limnaeus. The sequence continues at coordinate 324 of NW_013953059.1, forward strand.
CTGTGGTCAGCAGTATTTAAGCTCCACTCATCCACAGCTCCAGTGCCAGATTTATGAACGGTTCTGCCTTGTAATTATCCAGCATTCATGTCACGTCTTGCCTGTCTCGTCTCGACCTTGGTTCTCCTCACTGGTTCTTCGCCTCTCGCRTTGCCCCTGAATGGTACCGTCCCGGACTCTGCCCTCCTGGTTTTGACCCCACTSTAGACTCTGGTTTTCTGCCTCCTGCCTCYCTCCCCATCTGTACTGTTCTGTCCTCGGACTCCCGGATTACGACCACCGCCCGCCTGCRCCAACCATGAGATAAGTCTGCTACTTCTAACTTGATTCTGCTCTCAGTCTGCCTGTGTATGACCCCTGCCTMTKCCACGGATTACCCCCGGACCTCTAAGTTCCACCAGAGGTTTCTCACCAAACACGGAAGTGTAACTGGACACCACCCGACACTTTCCACGTCACTCAAGAGTTCGCTCAGAACCAAGCGTTCTCTTAAAAGGTTAGTGGCTCAGTTCAATGCAAGATCCGTCCCTCTGTTTAGTCCAGCCACTAACCTGTTCCTCTCCTGTTTAGACTTCCTGGTTCCCCTGATGTGTCAGTCTAGATCCAGCTACCTGTTTATAAATAAAACCCTTTAATCTGCTCAAGTGTTTGGCATTTTTGTGAAACTCAATTACCAAATCATTACACTGTACTAAAATTTTGTATGTATTGATTTATTT
>NW_013953059.1:3149-4137 GCF_001266775.1 Austrofundulus limnaeus
GTTCATGTACTCAGACCAGTAATAAATGGGGTCACAAGTTTTTGCCATGGATATTTTGTGGGTCAGAAGACAAAAAGATTTGGAACCACTGTAATAATTGACACAAAACGTAATAAAAGTCTTCAACACATTATATAATAACGTTATTACATTTTGCGGCAATTATTACAAAATGTGGTGTAATAATCTGGTGCATTATGTAATAAACAATTAAAAAGCAATATTTCTGTTCATCCTAATCAATATATGTGTAATAACTGTCGTGTTGCAAATACTACATAATTAAATCTTTATAACTTTGGTCAATAAACACAGAACTTCTCATCTTTTATTTYCATTTTCAGATTTKCTGTCCTGATCCCTGTTTACAGAAATTATTCCACTTTGTTAACAACTCTCAAAATGTATCTGAAAGTTAGTTGTACAAACATGTCAACCCCTTCAGATGTTTACCTGTATCATGACCCTCAAAAATCAGTAATTTTCATAAAAAATAATCTGTATTAATCCCACACAGGAGGGGGGCGCGGTGCAGGTGGACTGACAGTTTCTGTATCAGAAGGAAATGAGGTGAAGAACTTGTTTGCAGCAACAGAGCGGGTTGGAAGTGGATATTTGATGTTAATAATTGTTTTTAACGTCCTACAGGCTCTGACATGTTGAATAAATTAGAAACTAAGTTTTTGAAAGATTTCATAAAACTTGAAAACAATCCGTGAGATTGCTCTATACATCCATATACACAAGAATTTGACTGAAAATYCAAATAAAAGTTGAGAAGTTCTGTGATTATTGACCAAAGTTATAAATATTTAATTATGTAGTATTTGCAACATGACAGTTATTACAAATATATTGATTAGGATGAACAGAAATACTGGTTTTTGATTGTTTATTACATAATGCACCAGATTATTACACCACATTTTGTAATAATTGCTGCAAAATGTAATAACTTTACTACATAACATATTATGTAGTAAAGTTA
>NW_013953059.1:6622-9262 GCF_001266775.1 Austrofundulus limnaeus
ACTTAAAATAAAAAAAAACTTAAAGTAGTTCATCTGAAAAATGACAACTAGTATAAAATAAATGTCCTCCATGTGGCCGCCATGTGATTGGCTGATTAGAAATTAAGTGTTAACGAGCAGTTGGACAGGTGTACCTAATAAAGTGGCCGGTGAGTGTATTTTCATATACATATACAGTATATATACATACGTATACACATGCACATAATTTTACACACTCATCAGCCTAACAAAAAAAATTGATTAACCCCTCAAACATCAACTTCATATTTTTTCAACAATTTAACTTTTATCATTTTACCAAATAAATTAATCGAGTTAGCATTTTTATAATCGCTGTCCTCATTTTTCCACAATCTTATTCCTTGAAGTGAGGTACATCTATCCTTCATGTTTGTTCGAATTTTAGGTTTTATAAACATTTCAAATCCTTTCAAATTATAACAACTTTCCCTCTTAACAAAATTAGATTGAATATTCAAAGGCAACACATTTTATGAGCCCTATACTTAATAAAAAATCTTATCAACCAACTCATAAAATTTTTATAATTTCATTTGATGAAACAATACACTAGATGGGTGACTATAATGTTTTCAGGTAACAATTCTTATAGCTCTTTTTTGCAGAATAAGAATATAATTTGTAAATGTTTTACATGCCTTACCCCAAATTTCAACGCAATAAATAAATTGTGGAACAATTATTGCATTATATGATATAAATAGTGCTTCATCATTAAATAACTCCTTATGTAGTAGTGCAACAGATTTTGCTATTTTTGTTTTTAAGTAATTTATATGAGTTTCCAGGTCAGGTTTTCATCAATAATAACACCCAAAAACTTTACTTCACTAACTTTACAGATCTCCACACCATAAACTTTAAATGACACATCGACCATTATTTTTCTATTACTGAATATCATTTAATTTGTTTTGTCCAAATTTAGTGATAAATTTGTTAAGCTTAAAACAAGTTTGTATTTTTACAAACTCCGTCTGAATCATCCTGAACATCTGTTCTAAATCTTTGCCTGAACAAAAAAATGTGGCATCATCTGTGAGCAAGACACATTTAAACAACCCTGACACATTTACCAGATCATTTACACAAACGAGAAACAACTTTGGTCCAAGCACAGAACCTTGTGGAACTCCACATGTAATATCACCAAATTTAGATCTTACATCATTTATTTGAACAAATTGTTTCCTGTTTGTCAGATAACTAGATACCCACTGTAATACTGGACCTCTCATACCATATTTCTCAAGAGGAATGCTGTGATAATAGTATCAAAAGATTTCTTTAAATCAACAAAAACGCTAACACAATATTGTCTTTGATCAACAGCTTTCGTTATTTGTTCAATCAAATCCATGAGAGCCATTGATGTTGAATTACTAGCTCTAAATCCATATTGATTATTAAAGCATTTTGTTTATCAATAAATCGATCCAATCTGATTACAAACAATTTCTCCAAAACATTTGAGAACTGAAGCAACAGTGATATACAGTAGGTCTATAATTATTAAACAGAAATTTCTCACCATTCTTGTAAAGGGGAATTACCTATGCTATTTTCATGCCATCAGGAAATATTCCTGATACACTTTATACACATTTTAGATTACATATTAACAGAACAGAAGATAGTATGCTACTGAAGTACTTTTGAACTTTGTAAAACCAGACGCACCCATCTGTCACCTTTGCCTTACATGTCAGGTATGAAAAGATATGAAGAAGTATACTGCTCAAAAAAATAAAGGAAACACTTAAACAACACATCCTAACAAAAGTAAATCAAACTTCTGTGAAATCAAACTGTTCATTTAAGAAGCAACACTGATTGACAAAGTATTTCACATGCTGTCAGCACTGTCATCTTTACAGAACAAAGTTTTCAATGAGAATATTTCTTTCATTCAGATCTAGGATGTGTTTTGTGAGTGTTCCCTTTTTTTTTTTGAGCAGTGTACAAACAGATCTTTTTACAGTATCAGTTACAGATCAGGCAACTAAATCTACTTTATCTGCTTGCAGGAGCCATCACCACTGAGCTGACCAGGAACGCAAGCTTCTTTTCTAAAATAATACTTCAACCTGTAAAGCTTTTCCTCTTCAAAAACGTGGTCCAGGGAAGTCAGACCACCCTGCACTGTGCTCTGCAGGAGGGCATCGAACATCTCAGCGGGCGGTACTTCTCCAACTGCACTGTGAGAGAACTCTACGCTAAAGCCAAGGATGATGCTGCAGCTAAGAAGCTGTGGGAGATCAGTGAGAGGTTCTGTGACCTCTGATATGTTTTTTTTACTCAATAAATTCATTTGAAAATGTCTTACAAACTAAAATAATTATTTCAACAGAATCAATAGGCAATCAAAATCATGTTAAAACATTTTCTTTGTTACTAGACACTGTGTTATTTTATGTCTCTTCAGACATACCTGACCTGACTAACAATCATTATGTGTTTTTCTGGTCTAGTATCCATCCCCTCCACCTATAAGGATGAGAGATAATTTGAACTCCTTTTTGATTTTGATTCAAATATTGAATGTGTTGAATGTATAATTTGTACAGTTAATGTGATATTTTTGCTTTTTCTTTCTGATAATGGATACACAGCACC
>NW_013953059.1:9340-21353 GCF_001266775.1 Austrofundulus limnaeus
ACTTACTTACTTACTTACTTACTTACTTACTTACTTACTTACTTACTTACTTACTTACTTACTTACTTACTTACTTACACATTCTCACTCCTGACTCGTCAACATATTGGCGCTTTTCCAAAGTTCCCTCTGCGTCTTATTTTGACGCGTCAGGTGACCCCCTTGCGTCAGTCCTTGCTGCCCGTGGCTTTTCTGGGTTGAGCCACCTGGGGTCTTTGGGTCGGGGGTCTGAGGTTAACATGAGGGATCAGGATTAATGGGGTCAGGGATATGATGTTTACAGTGAATATTAAGTAATTTTAGGCTTTGGAACACGTAGCTTATGTGAATTTCCTACATTTTCTAAAAATGGTTAATTTTAGGTACTAGGGTCAGGGACAGGATGTCTAAAGTGAATAAAGGTAATTTTAGGCTTTGGGATGGTAGTTTTTGTGCATTTTCTACACTTTCAGAAATTATGACAACAGATTCCGCCCCATCTCGTCAAAAAATGACGCAAGGGGAGTACCCGACGCGTCAAAATTGGACGGAGAGGGAACTTTGGAAAAGTGTCAACATGTGACGACTCGGGAGTGAGAATGGGTTGACCTGACGTTTCGACGTATTCTGTCTTCATCAGAGGTGTTACAGCTGATGAAGACGGAAGTAATACGTTGAAACATGTCAGGTATGTCTGAAGTGACATAAAATAACAGTGTCTATTAACAAAGAAAAGTTTTTTAAGATTAATCAGATGTATAGACACAATGAACTTCATTAGTTTAATCATAAACGTGTACATGTATAATAGGATATCTTGATAATCACAACATGACACTTCCTGATTTATCATGTGAGCGATGCTGGCAGAACTAAAGTACAAAATAAAATAAAAAAACAGTATTTTTTGGTATTTCTTTAATACAATATATGTGTTTGTATCAGAATCACTTTGTTGTCAATGTAACCAGTGCAACTAACAACTAACAAACAAGATAGACAAGTTAAAGATTTTAAATCTGCAAGTTATAAAAGTAGAAAACAAGAAGAAAGCCCATGCAGGTTGCAGAGTGCCCACTGTACACCAATTTCTTAATTATTGCCCATTTCCTGGATTAATTAAAATAAAATTATCCTCCGTTAGTCACCATTTGGCAGCTTTTAGTGGGATGAAGTCTGTGGGGGTTTGACTCTGTTAGTTCTGGCCCTAACTGTCCTGTAACATCTGCCTGACCTTTGTACAGTTTGTAATAAATGATGGATTACATGTTGAAGCTCTTCCAGTGAGAGGAGAGGGCAACTGACTATCTTCTGGTCATCTTTTATGACCCCATGGACCCCCTTCTTCTGTTCCACTGTGCAGCTGGAAGACTTAAATGTTTTTGTAAAACTCAGATTGTTCCTACAAAAAGTGATTTTAGCTCCATTCAAAGATACAGTAATTTAATGATTTTTCAAAACTTGATATTAGGTTTATTAATTCAGAGTAAATACAACACAACTGCAGTAATCAACCTATCAAATATAATATTCTGGTAATCATAAAATCAATTAAAGCCAAAGTTCATCCTAATCAGGATCCAGTCAGTTTCTTATCAATCTGCTGCTGCTTCAACCTCTGGGGATCATCTTAGATGATCTTTCCTTCATGAGAAGTCCATCCCTTTCACCTGCAGAGAGAAGACAGAGTCAGAGTTGAGGTCACTTCCTGTCTGCAGCCTCTCCATCAGCTGTCAGTCAGTCCTGCAGCATCATCTAGTACAGAGGTCTTCAACAATGGGGTTTTGCCCATAAACATTATGAAGAATAGATATCTAGACACCCTGTGGAGCTGCCATCTTGGAACAGTCACCTGCTCCACTCAGTGTAATCTGTTTGGCTGGTGCAATGAAGTAGCGTGTTTATTTAATCACAACTTGCTGAATACTAAATAGCAGAGATGTAGTCAAGACTGGCTGTTCCAAGACCAAGACTGAGACCAGACCTTCTGAGGCCAAGACCAAGACCGAAGCCAATTGTTTGGAGTTTAACAAATATTTCAGGACATTGTTTTATTTTTGTTTTTTTTTACACCACAATATGCAAAACCTAATGGAATTAATTAACCAAAACTGCTTCTTGCAATTAAACTAATAACTGTAGAAAAAACTAATATTAAAGTTATTAAATACAGCATTACATTGATACACGTTCTCTAAATGGAATATATCAGCTCACTTTCCGCAATTGTATGAAAAATTAAAACGGCAAGAGTAATAGTTTTGCCATATTTAAAAATAATAAAAACTTAATCAATCAATTTTTTTGTATAGCACATTTCAGCAACAAGACAGTTCAAAGTGCTTTACATAAAATACACAAAAACTACAAAGTTACACACAGTTAACAACTGAAGCAATACAGACATTCTCATGATTTTCTAAAATAAATTTTTTTGCTGCGAACTTTGTACATACAGACCAACATGAATCCATGTAATAAATTGATAAATGGAGGCATAAATTAATGTATTTCAGTCATGAATGCAGACATTAAGAGGGCACACCAGCTAAATTTTGCTTCACTCACAGTTTGACCTTCCATGCATTCTGCACTTAAATAGAAGGACCTGTTGTCCAGTAATTGGCTGAAAGTCTATTGGTGACATACTTTTTGCAATGCTTCTACAAAACTAATAACAGTCAACAACTTATGTCAGTATACACTAATAATGTATACATATTTGTGTAGTAGGGATTCCTTGCTCCGTCTCTCCATCAGTTTGTGGGTCACAGACTGGGAAAAGTTGAAGACCTTTGACCTAGTCTGCTTGGCCTTCAGAGGATTCGGACGCTTTTTGCTCTCTCTCCCGAACCTGTCCCTCCTTTCCTGCTTGGCAGCTTTTTCAAGCCTTTCTTCACCAATCATCCGAAAACAAAAGGAGTTATGAATTTGGTCAACTGGTTTCTGAACGCAATCAACACAATTGTTTTTCCGCATTGAGATTGGAGCGAGGACAGCGCAGCTGCCCCAGTGGAATGGTTGCTGCTGGTTGGGCCACTGGTTCTTGGGGCTGGAACCTGATCTGTCTGGTGCCGCTTTCCATTGAAGACATGGAAGATTTGTACATATTTGGATTTATGATAACTGGATTTCTGCTGATCGGCGGATATCTGGCTTATCGGAAAATGATAGCGATCCTGACAGCTGTCTGGGCCTGTGAAAACCTGTCAGGAACCTTGGATAGAGTCTCCTGTACTGGAAACGCACAGGCTCAGATGCTGGGGGAAATAAGTCGCAAACTGTAAGTGATTCTGACGAGAATCGCAGCTCAGCAGCATGCCCATGAGATGTACGATTACACCTGGGTGAAGTTTCAGACAGAAGAGGCAAGGAGGTGATGAATTCGGAACATTTGACATTTTTGCTATTTCAGAGATGCAGTTGAGACTGTAAAGTGGCAAGAAATTCAAGACCGCTTGTCCCAAAACAGTTGTGTTCTTTTGGATCCCTGCAGCTGCTGGCCTTGGTCAGTTGCAGTTATCAAAACTTCCATGGATGATATGTCAACAAAGGATTGATTCCCCACTATATGTGAAACCCTGAACTCTGGGTTTGAGCTTAGGACGATAAGATCTGGTCTCTGGACTCTGGCGGGTCCTGGTCTTGGATCGGTTCCAGCATGGAGTATTAACCTGGAACATCACCGGCTCCACTGAATCCCCTGTACCATGTGTTTGATCCCCAGCACCCTCCCCTCCCCAGCTGCCTTGCTTTAGTGAGTTGTTTTTTTGCAGATGATTCTGTGTTTATGAGCAAATATAGGATCAGAACAATTTTCTAAACTCACCTATCCTATTGTTTATTTTCCAAACTGCAAAAAGGTAGCACGACTGTGTTTGCACAAGACCTGCTCATCCGTTCACCTCCATGTTTGTTATGTGTGTCTTTCTCCTGAACCGAGTGTTCTTAACTGCAACTTCGTTCTGCATTGCATCTTTGATGTTGTGTGTGAATGACAATATAGCTGATTCTGGTTCTAGTAGGAAGGGCAGCAGGCCTTCAGCTGTGGAGTGAAGCTCACACAGCTGCAGAGACTTCCAGCATCAAGTCTGTTTCCTCTGCAGCTTTCACTCAAGTCCACAGAGGAAACAAAGTGCTGAGTCATCATTACTGCACAGACACTGGAGGGATGGATTTCCTGCTGTTACATGTCAACTGCTGCTCCATACAAAGACACAAACTCTGAATACACTATAAGGTGACTATGGAGGCTGTCACTACAGACATTTGGAAGAAACAAAGGACAGATGAGATGAGTGGACTACAGCAGTCCGGACCAGGACTGTGCCGTATCATCTTGTCTTCAATAATACTGTTATAAATTTCAGCCTGATAGAAAAGCAGCAGAAACCTTTGTTCAAACTTGTGATCTAAACACAACGTTCATGGTGTCTGAACGATGTGGAGGATTTGGAAGAACCTTTGTGTTTTATTAGTTTCTGATTGACGTGGATTAAAAGAAAATGTCTTGAACAGTTCAGTCCGATCAAAGGAACCAGACTCACATCACAGAAGTCTTTTGCATGAAAACATGTCAGAAGGAACAAGATGGACTTTACTGAAGACTTCACAGCTTTATGAGATAAATAAAACATTTTCTTATCAAAAATAATTAAATCAGTGCTCATTTAGGTGAAATGTTTCCCAGAAAAACTTCAGTCAAATGTTCAGATACATGTTGAAGCTCTAATGAAGCTGCAGAACTTCAGCTGAAACTAATAAAGGTCAGAATGTAAAAATTGCTAATGCAAACTTTTATAAAACATTATAACTCATTTTAAGGTCATACAGTCAAGCCCTAACTAAGACCATTGACTGACCTCAGTCTCTTCAGTTGGTGGTCTGGACTCTCCACAAGATCCAAGAGCTGCTTAACATCTCTTTCATGAAGGTTGTTGTGACGCAGGTCCAGATGTGTCAGGTAGGAGGGGTTGGTCTTCAGAGCTGTGACCAGAGAAGAACAGCTGATCTCTGACAACCTGCAGTCATTCAACCTAAAGAAAAAATAAAAGATGTGAGCTGAAACCAACAGGATGCAGGTTAAAACTGAAACATGCACTAACTGGCTTGTCAGAGACACAAAAACAGAATTAATCGTAGAGACAGGTGCCTTGAGCTGTAGCTGCAAGGTTGTTGGTGCTTCTCGCTGCGACCATCATCAAACTCAGTGGTGGACACCACGGGTAAGGGAGGCTGTCAATCTGAAGAAAGAGTCCTATCAGGCCTTGTTGTCTGGTAGGACAATAACTAGCTGAGGAATATCAGCAGGCCAAGCGGGTTGCAGCCCTGGCTGTTGCTGAGGCAAAACTCAAATGTGGGAGGAGTATGGTGAGGCCTTGGATAGATTCACAACTGGCTCCAAGAAGATTCTGGCAAACCATCAGGCAGCTGAGGTGGGGAAAGCAGGACTTCATTAACACTGCACTCACTAGCTGCGTTTCCATTGCAAATGTGTGCAAAACTTTGTCGATATTCTGTTAATGTCGAAAAACACAGTTTCGCAACTGCGGTGTTTCCATTAAGAAATGATATTAAAGTCACGCGTGAATACGTTTGTTCTCGCGATAAGTCATTACAAACATGGCGGCAATGGATGTAAACACATAGCATGTTGCTACCACGACACTAGCGCTCATCATCAGAGGAGACGTCGACGTCTTTTATCGAGGCTTTCCAGAGACAAGTCCCTACTTGGGAGCGGCTACGTATGCTGTGTTTTTGGGAAATTGTAGTCAGTGAGTTTACTATTTTATACAACTTCTGTGATATTACTACTATTTCTACTTCCTGTTATCTTCTTTGTCATCGTCTTTTTGCCAGTAGAAACAGCCGGTTGTTGATCACGTGACTCCCGTGATGCGAAAAAGTGTTTCCATTGTAGTTTTGCGAAAAACACCAATTTTGATACGGCCGAAGTACGACCTCATCCTAGCACAAAAACATTTTGTCGAAAAACATAATTTTTTTCGAAACTGACGTGTTTCCATGGAGCAAATTTATTTTCGAAATTCTAATTTACGCATTTTCATGGTCAATGGAAACGCAGCTAGTGAATGTGGGGTGCTGTTAACCTCAACCACTTAAGTTGAGAGGTGGGAGGAATACTTCTCTGACCTTCTAAAGCCCACCGGCACATTTTCTATGAAAGAAAAAGATGAGGGAAACTTAGGGCTTGGTCTGTCTCTGTCCATAAAGGCGGCTGAGGTTACAGAGGTAGTTAAATTTTTTTTTTACAGCAGCAGGTCTCCAGGGATTTCTTCATTCTGGCTTCCAAGTAGAAGGCCCACAGCTCTGGGTGACAAAGGAGGAAAAACAGAGTAGGAATACAACATTGACTCAAGTGAAGTAAAATAAATTAAAAATAAGAATGAATTTGGGCTTTAACTGCAGCATGTCATGTCTGTGCCTCTTTATGAATATTTTGTTTTAGTGTTTTTTTCTAGTTATCTGGTCTTGGTTTGTCTTGTTTTGCCTTCAAACAACTCAACTTTGACATAATATGAGCACCTCCAAGTGGAGGGGTTTAAGTATCTCGGGGTCTTGTTCATGAATGAGGGAAGAATGGAGCGAGAGATCGGCAGGCGGACTGGTGTTGCATCTGCAGTAATGCGAGTGCTGTACAGGTCTGTCGTGGTGAAGCGAGAGCTGAGCCAGAAGGTGAAGCTCTCGGTTTACCGGTTTGCCTACGTTCCTACCCTCATCTATGGTCACGAACTTTGAGTAGTGACCGAAAGAACGAGATCACGGATACAAGCGGCCTAAATGAGTTTCATCTGCAGAGTGTCTGGGCTCTCCCTTAGAGATAGGGTGAGAAGCCAGTTATCCAGGAGGGACTCAAGGGCTTGACACACGTCGCTCTCTCTCCATTCATTTCCTATGAAGCCTGTGCGGTGAGGCGACAATCGCTTGCCCTCCTCCAGCTAAGCGACCGGCGAAAATAGTGCATGTGAAATTTCACCTCGTACACGTAGACATGCACCCGCGAGCTTGCAACATGACATATGAAAGTTGAAAAATGTTCAACTTTTGTCGCTGTCGCTTAGCGTGCAACCAATCAGCGAGGGTTTCATTGACTGACCAATGAGAGGAGAGTATGCTACACACTGCAGTTAGCTAACACTTTCACCAAGTGATTACTAAAAAACTTTGTGGGAATTTATTGGCACCAGGGTGAAGTTTATGGTAAGTTTTTCCTCATAAAACTGTATCTTGATGTGTGTTTGTTTTTCAATATCATTAGCATCGCAAGATTTGTTTAGTTTACACGTCCGTAATGCACACCCGCCTTCAGAGTCAAGAACCAATCAAATTTTGTGAAGACAAGCGATCTGAGAGTGCGATTCCCAACGCTGCGATCGCTATCGCTGCCCGTGTGTCGAGCCCTTCAGAGTAGATCTGCTGCTCCTCCACGTAGAGAGGAGCCAGTTGAGGTGGTTCATCTGGTTAGGATGCCTCCTGGACGCCTTCCTGGTGCGGTGTTCTGAGCATGTCCCTCTGGGAGGAAGCCCAGAAGAAGACCCAGGACACGATGGAGGGACTATGTTTCTCAGCTGGCCTGGGAACACCTTGGGATTCCCCCAGACAAGCTGGCCCAAGTGGCTGGGGAAAGGGAAGTCTGGGTCTCTCTGCTTAGGCTACTGCCCCCGCGACCCGATCCCGGATAAGTGGCAGAAAACAGACGGACGGACAGACGGTTTGTCTTCAGATTTCTGATTCCCTGTGTTTTTCTATTCAGTTTCTCCTGCATGCTCTGCGCAGACCCTGCCCATTCTCACCTGTGTTTTATGACTCTCCTCCAGGTGTTCCTTGTTCCCTGCTCATTAGATCCTCTTTGTTTTCTGTTTAGTGATTTGTTGTTGTGGTTTGCACTTCAGGACCACCGAACTGATGTGATTTGAATGCGCAGAAAAAGATGTGACGTCACATTCAGCTGGCTGTTTGTTTACTGAGGTAGCTAAACATAGATGTTACTTGTAGCATTTTGATATCGAAGTAGTTGTTCAGAGCCAATTAAATAATTATCTGACATTCTTGTTCAGTTCAGTTTATATCTGAATCAGCCTTCCATCAGACTGGATGCTCCGGTGCATACTGGTGTCAGTGGGGGAGGATGTTATAAGTGAATGTCCAGAGTGTACAGTAATATTGGGGCCCAGGTGGTCACGGCAAACAGAGATGTAAAATTGTTGCTCCTTGTAACACACCTGCACACCAAAAGCCCTACATGAGTGGAGTTGAAAATGAAGAGGGTGGAGGTGGTGAGGGATAGGAAGCAAAGCTGTCTTGTTAATCTCACATTCCATTCTTCCCTCACTTGTAAACAAAACCCAAAGATACTCGAACTCCTCCACTTGAGGCAGACCTTCAACCCCAACCTGGGAAGAGAAATCCACCCTTTTTCGACTGAGGACCATGGACTCAGATTTGGAGCTGCTGATCTTCTTCCGAGCTGCTTCAATTCAAATTCAAATTCAAAAATACTTTATTGATCCCAGAGGGAAATTAGGTGTTGTTGTAAACACTAGGGGGTGTAAGAAAATATCGATACACTGAAATATGGCGATATTTCATTTCCCGATACTGTATCGATATTCTAAAGCCCTGTATCGATTTTTTATTAAAGTTTAAAACGTCAACTTTCCTTCCAGCTGTTCATTTTCCTCTAGCTCTTGAGCGCCAGAGAGTAACAGTAGCATTAGAATTGTAAGTAAACATTAGCTTCATGCTCCGATAGCTGAATCTGAGCAGAAAAGACCGACACCCTCTGCCTTCTAAGCTGAGGTAAGGTTACAAACAGTTACTTATTTGACAGAATGTCTGTATTTTAAGACAAATTGATTGTCTCATGCGCTCTTTTTCCAACTGTGGTCAGCCTTCACATTACAGGCAGGCATATAGCGCATTTGTCTAGCGTGTCGAGCTCGGCACTCCCTCCGTGACATAAAACTCTGTCTGTTGCTCTCAATGTCCGGCTGATCACATCAAAGTCCACGTACTTTAAGTTTATCCTGCTGTGTTCGCTTCAAAAATGGTTTAACTGTGCTGTTTAGCTTCTCCATTTATTTACTGTTTATTTTCAGGACCTGCCCTGCTGTTTGACCCACAGTTATACAAATCATGTTCTGGATGCAGGTCATCTGATCCCAGAAACTCTGTGTGCAGCAGCTTCATATCATCTGTTTACTGAACTTTATGACAACATAAACGCTATTGTTAAGTTTTGGGTGACCATATTGTAAATTAATATTAAAAACAAAAAACTGCAAAAAATATATTTTCAAACTATTTATTGGCAAATTTAGTCTAATAATTGAAAACATGGATGAAATATGAAACAAATAAAATAAAACACAGACAAAGCAGTCTATGTAATATTAGAATTTTCTGAGACAATGAATTTTGTTTTTTTATGTTTTTCCTGCAAGAGGAGTTTATTTAATAGAATTTTTGGACAAAAAAAATCGCAAAATATCGCCTTTCTTACAGTATCGCAATATATCGGGATATATCGTATCGTGACCCCTCTGTCATGATATGTATCGGATCGCCAAATTCTTGCCAATACACAGCCCTACTTCACACTCAGCTGTGAACTGCTTCAATGAGAGCTGAAGATCACTGTACGATGAATGAYGCCAACAGAACCATGTCATCGAGCAGAGATGGAATCCTGAGGTTATCGAACCAGACTSCCTCCACCCCATGGCTGCACTAAGAAATTCTGTCCATGTAAGTTCTGAACGGGCAGCCCTGGTGGAGTCCAACTCCCACTCTGAAGGGGTCCAACTTACTACCGGCAATGCAGACTAAACTCCTGCACCACTTGTATAGAGACTGAATGGCCCATAACAATGGACCCACAATCCCATATTCAGGTAATACCCACCACATGTATCTTAAGGAACATGGTGAAATGCCTTCTTATATACCTTCAACCAGATCTGTCCAGCATCTTCCCCCGCCATCTGATCCAACTCACTACCAGGTGGTGATAAGTTGACAGCTCAACTTTTCTCTTTACTCGAGTGTCCAAAACAAGTTTTTGGGTGATTTTTTCAATAATCCAGTTTCAAATTTAACATGTCAGAGCTTGTAGAACAAAAAATAGTCATATAACTATCTTCCAACCCATCCTGCTGCTGTAACTAAGTTCTACTGTCCTTGCTTCCTCCTGCTTTCTAAACAGACATGTTCAAATTAAAACATGGAAGTTAATGAAACATTTATAAATCAATAAATTATGAAGGACCAGTGAATGATTTTGGTTGGACAAACAGAAAACCTCCAAGAGATGCATAGAGCTGACCTCAGATTTTCCAGTCTACAGTGTGGACTCTCCAGGAAACCACAGAGCTCCTTCACTCCAGAATCAGACAGGTTTCTGTTCCCACCCAAGTCCAGTTCTGTCAGATGAGAGGAGTTGGACTTCAGGGCTGAGACCAGAGAGGAACAGCTGATCTCTGACAAACTGCAGTCCCACAATCTGAATAAAGAATAAAAGGTGTGAGCTGAAATCAACAGGATTCATGTTCAATCTGAAATAGAATAGGTTTTATTGGATGTCAGAGACACAAAAACATAAACACTTAAAGGCCTAGCATTCCTGTGTGTGTTCACACACACACACACACACACATTAAACTTATATACTATATATATATATGTGTGTGTGTGTGTGTGTGTGTGTGTGTGTGTGTGTGTGTGTGTGTGTGTGATGCATTTGAGTTACATTTATCTTCAAACTACAAACTTCTGATGAACAATTTCTGTTAGAACCGTAAACATTTGCAAACATTGCATTTTGAGTTGCTACAGTCTTTTAAACAAGCAACAAATAAGTTTTTGTTCCAAAAACGTTACAGATTTGAAAAGACAAAATTCTAAACAGACATATTCTATTTCAACCATTTAAATGAATGAAACATTGATAAATCAATAAATTCTGAAGGATCAGTGAATGATTTTAGTTGGACAAACAGAAAATCTCCAACAGCTGCAGTGAACTGACCTCAGAACCTTCAGTCTACAGTTTGGACTCTCCAGGAAACCACAGAGCTCCTTCACTCCAGAGTCAGACAATTTGTTGTCACTCAGGTCCAGATGTGTCAGGTGAGAGGGGTTGGACCTCAGAGCTGAGCCCAGAGAAGAACAGCTGATCTCTGACAAATTACAGCTCCTCAATCTGAATAAAGAATAAAATATGTGAGCTGAAGCCAACAGGAAGCAGTTTTAAATGAAATCTGAACTAAATGAACTGGACATAGTTTTACTGGATGTCAGAGACACAAAAACAGAACCAAGCATTCCTTGAAGGAATGTATATGTCTTGGAAATATAAATTATCCTTTAAAGTCCTACATTTCTTCTCAGGTCAAGAGTCAGTGACCTCTGTTGCTTACTGTAAAATGTGATCATGTTTTATGATGTTACTCATTATCTCTTGTTTTCTCTCAGACAAAGCGTTTCAAGATCAGGACAATATCTGTTTAGAAGTAATAATTCTTGTTGCTGTTTATCAAACATCATTCTCTCCTTGGCCCAGTTTTTGTAACATGCTGTATAAATGAGTGTATCCGAGACTGCCTCGGGGCACACATTCTGTGCCACTGCCTGTATGACACAATGTGTGTCTTGCATATTGCAATAAATCCTGTTGATCATTTCACAGAGTATTTTTTATTCTTGGATCTTGTGTTTCTGTCTAGGTAAAATAAAGATTTCCACGAAAATCTTGGTGTCATGAACATTTTCCACACTGGAGCACACGGGCCGAGACCAGAGGATCTCCCTCTGATAAGTGAGTGAATGAGGAGCTGATGGTCTTGTAGGGGTCACCTCGAGTGAAGAAACAAGATTTACTGCCTCGAAGCAGGCCTCGGACAGGCCTGACGAGAAGGCAGTTATGTCCAATTTGGACAAACTGCGGTGGCGGCGTCAAAAACGGTTTTAGTTGTAATACTATAAATGTAATATTTGTTGTCTGTCATTGTAG
>NW_013953059.1:21616-23480 GCF_001266775.1 Austrofundulus limnaeus
TCTTGAGAAAATCTTTCATTTATCTGGACTAACAAAAGGTTCAGACTGATTATTTAAACAGAAATGTTAATTAATCATCATACATGTTTTACAGTGATTTCTCTTAGAGTCTACCAGAAAGAAAAGCTAAAGAAGAGGTCATCATATTCTGTTGTAACAACCATAGAAGTTGACCTTGCGCTGGCGCCTGGCTAGCAAAGTCTTATCTTTCTCTTTTCTCTGACTCATTCTAACGCCTGAGGGCGGAACCAAAGTTCGTCCGCTTCTATTACTAACACGGACGTCTTTGAGTGACGGTACACTTCTTCCTGGATGCCGAACTGGGAAGTAACGCTGTGTTTCTCCCCGGAGAAACCAGCTCGGCCCATAGATCTTGCCCATAAGCCAATTAGGGGGATCTAACGGCCAGGACAGTGGCACGCAGCGACTGTCCATCCGAGACTCAAGTCTCCAAGTGTTTTTCAACTCACGAGGGGAGAATTTTATTTTGAAAGGAAAACCGGATGCATCAGCTTGAATCTTTCTGGCGAAGATACAAGCAGACGTAAGTTGCCTAAAATAACACTTTTCGCCGAGGAACAGTGAGCGGGCCGAACAAAACGTTCCTTGACTGATCGGAGGTGAGACAGTGTCTACCCAGGGTTTGGTTAAGAAGCCAGTAACAGGTAACGCTGTCGTGTTCCAGGTGACGTGTCATGTGGAGATCTCAGCGCAGAGAGGACGTGCTGATCTGGTTGTCACACTTAACAAAATAAGAGTAGTGAAACACTAACCTTATTTTCATCCTTTCCTTTATTCTTTATTTGCCAAAACTTAAGCTAAAAGTTGCCAGTAAATTGTTTGGTTGTTAACATCAGAACTGACATTTACAGTTCTATATATGAGTAATCTGAGTTTAATGTGAATTAAAATTCGGACGCGAGTTTTATCTCATTTAACTTTGAAGCTTGTTATAGGAATAACCACAATCAAGTGTACTTATGATCTGTTCAATTTGTGTAAATAAATGATTGCATAGTCTTTTATGAATCAACTTGAACTCGTCTGAACGTTCACTTATTGTGTCACTTCTCACTTTGCACAGTCAAAATATAAAAGTAATGAGAAAATGCCTTGGTAAAACTTTCCTCATAACCTTGTTATGAGAGGTATGTAGAAAGACTTATTTTAACATAAGCCTAACTCCTACAGTCTGGACTCGGACCGTGGCTCCACGCTGGAAAAAAAAGAACCTTTTTTTCTGAGCAGAAACATAGTAAGCTAAACTTTATTGTATTAATACCAAAATTATATCTAATTCGGCACACTGAATGGGAAATTCTAGTTTTTATTTCCACGCCTTCAGACTCCAGTGGCTTTGGGCTACAGGTCACGGTAGACCTGTAGGAGGACTGTGCGACCGTCCGGGCTAAATTGAATTCACGAAGGTTGTTCAATTTTTCTGGGATTTTTGCTTAACCCGCTAAATCTCTGAGGTCGCCTGGATCAAAGGGCGAGAGCTTTTACGTAGAGGACGGCTGTCCGAGAWCTTTGCGAAGGTTGTTTATTTTCTTTGTTAGACACGACCGGAAAATATGGGGCAGACTGGAAGTGTCAACAAGCCACCGGAGCCGGGAGGGGCAACGCGTGGATGTAATGTTAAAGCGGTATGGTCCTGAAGCCTTATCATGGCMTCTGTGAGTGGTCAATCTGTTGTCTCCTCTGGGGTAATTGTTGTCTTAATCAAATCTAACAAATTCAGGTAAATGTTAATCTGCTGTTGTTTACTTGTGCTGAGTAGCTGAAACTAACTGTATGTGTGTGTGTGTGTGTATGTATGTACAGTATGTGTGTGTGTGTGTGTGAGAGTGTGAGTGTGTGTGTG
>NW_013953059.1:27570-37198 GCF_001266775.1 Austrofundulus limnaeus
GTTTAAGATTGTTCGAAAAATTATATAAAGATGTTTGGAAAGATAAATTTTAAATAAAAATGTTAAAGTTGAACTTTTTAAATGAATGAAACATACAAATCAATCAATTTTGAAGGATCAGTGAATGATTTTAGTTTAGACAAACAGAAACTCTGCAGTGAACTGACCTCAGAACCTCTAGTCTACAGTTTGGACTCTCCAGACCAGAACACAGAGGTTTAACTCCAGAGTCAGAAAGATGGTTCTCACTCAGGTCCAGATGTTTCAGATGGGAGGGGTTGGACTTCAGAGCTGAGGCCACAACTTCACAGTAAGTCTCTGAGAGTTCAGCAGCAGCTCTAATGATAGAAAAAGTAAAAAAAAGCATGAACTTGCTGTGCCACTWTATCTGTTTCCAATTGTATCTCTAAATTAACTTTGCTTTAAAATGATAAGAAGAAGTAAACCTATATATTGTCTAATTCCTGAGCAGCTCCTGTCACAGAGGGGAAAGAGACTGGGAAGTGGGAGGTGGGGGGGCAGGGGGTGACTAAGCTGGGTTGGGGGAGTGTGTCAAATAATTTCAAAAGCATAAACTTACTGCTCCACTAAATTGGTTTCCGTGTTACTGAACAATTGATCACTTTGCCTTAAAATGACTGCATGTTTGCTTGAAGTTTAGGAATTGAACAGGGAGAGAGATTRGCTCAGCTGTGGCTGAGCTACTCTAAAGGCTCGGTTACAGTGGTGCTTTGAGCCGTGCGCTGTGTGAAAACATAGTTGACATTCATGTTATCGCTCTTCTTCTGTCGCTGACAGATAGCAGTACGGTGCCAAACCAGCGGAAAAGTAGTACGAGAGAGTGTAGAACAAGAAACGCTTGATGTCACACATAACAAAGTAACCACATTTACTTCTTTTGCCATATAATCTAACATAATATAGCATAACTAATAATTACTAATAAAATATCTGTTTCTCTGTGCTTCACGAACTGAGAGAGCCACACTGGTTTGTTTCCTCCAGGATCACGGCTTTCACAAACTGGTCGCAAATATTTTTCCATGTCTTCTGGCATAAAACTCATCTTTCTTTGCAGCCKTTGCAATTTCCTTCCATGAGTTTTGTGCCATCTGGTTGTCTTTGATCTCCCATGGAGGGATCATAGAGATGCCGGTACATTCGGACCTGTTCAGYGAGAGCACCTTTGCAACAAGTGGCGCGCAGCCTTTGCAGAGCTTCAAAATTTCGGAGGTGCATGACCACGTGTCAGGACACAACGTGGGGCCAACGYGCGGGGGCAGGGATGCAAGCCCCCTCACACCGTGCGTCGAGTCAACTATACCTAGGCTTAAGAGAGAAAATGAGGGAGAGGGTATACCCCAGTGTGCGCCATGGAGTGGGTGGTGGTTGAGGGAGTTGTCAGCAGGTACAAGGGAGAAAAGGAAGATTGGTGAGTGCGTGCGTGTGTGTGTGTGTGTGAATGTGGATGCTCTGACAAATAACTTGTAAATTTGAAGCTGAGTATTTTTTTTATAGACAATCAGTATATACCACTATAACCTCTCCCTCAGCTGCCACCTTATTGTGTTGGAGAGGTTTGAAAGGAGCTATGTTGTCAGAGGCTTCATGCTCCCGGTAGGGTCATCCAAGGCAAACGGGTGCTATGTGTGGGATCAGACAAAACGCAGCCCAAAGACCCTTATGATGGGTGCTACAAATGGATTGTGTTCCCTTGCCTGAACGCAGGTCACTGGGGCCCCACTCTGGAGCCAGGCCTAGAGGCGTGGGATGTTGCCAAGCACCTCATGGCTGGGTTTTTACCCATGGAGCCTGGTTGGGCACAGCCTGAAGAGGAGACGTGGGTCCCCATTCCCATGGGCTCACCATCTGTGGGAGGGGCCATAGGGGTCGGGTGCAAAATGCAGTGGACAGTTGTCAAAGGAGAGGACCCTAACGGTCTTATCCTCGGGTACAGAAGCTGGATCTAGGGACGTGGAATGTCACCTCTCTGGTGGGGAAGGAGCCTGAGCTGGTGTGTGAGGTTGAGAGGTTCCGACTGTATAGTTGGACTCATCTCGACGCACTGCTCTGGCTCTGGAACCAGTCTCCTCGAGGAGGGCTGGACAGTCTTCCACTCTGGAGTTGCCCATGCTGAGAGGTGCCGAGCTGAAGTGGGCATACTTATTGCCCCTCACCTTGGTTCCTGTCATTGGGGTTCACCCTGGTGAACGAGAGGGTAGCCTCCCTCTGCCTATGTGTGGGGGTATGGGTGCTGACTGTTGTTTGTTCCTATGCATCAAACTACATATTACCCACCATTTTTGGAGACCTTGGAATGGGTGCTGGAGTGCGCTCCTGATGGGGACTCCCTCGTCTTGCTGGGGGACTTCAACGCTCATGTGGGCAACGACAGTGAGACCTGGAGGGGTATGGTTGGGAGGAACGTGCCCACCCCGATCCATGTTTTGTTATTAGACTTCTGTGCTCATCATGAATTGTCCATAACAAACACCATGTTCAAACATAAGGGTGTCCATATGTACTCTTGGCACCAGGACACCCTATGTTGCAGTAAGATGATCAACTTTGTTGTCATTTCATCTGATCTGCGGCCACATGTCTTGGACATTCAGGTAAAGAGAGGGGCGGAGCTGTCAACTGACCACTACCTGGTGGTGAGTTGGCTCCGTTGGTAGGGGAGGATGCTGGTCAGACCTGGCAGACCCAAACATATAGTGAGGGTCTCCTGGGAACATCTAGCGGAATCTCCTGTCAGTTGGAATTTGACTCACACTTCAGGAGAACTTTGAACATGTTCCAGGGGGGGCTGGGGACGTTGAGTCAGAGTGAGCCATGTTCCATGCCTCCATTGTCGAGGCGGCTTACCTGAGCTGTGGCTGTAAGGCTGTCAGTGCCTGTCATGGCGGCAACCCTCAAACCAGCTGGTGGACACCGGTGGTGACGGATGCTTCAGGTTTAAGAAGGAGTCCTATTGGGTCTTTTTAACCTGTGGGATTCCAGAAGCAGCTGCTAGGTGTTGGCAGTCCAAGCAGATTGCAGCTTGGGTGGTCACTGAGGCAAAAGACCGGGCATGGGAGGAGTTCGGAGAGGCCATGGAAAAAGAATTCTGTACAGCTTTGAGGCAATTCTGGTCCACAATCCAGCGTCTCGTGGTGGGGGGCAGTTTGCCACCAACAGTATTTATGGTGGGGATGGTGTGCTGCTGACCTCAACTCAGGACGTTGTGGATCGGTGGGCAGAGTACTTCGAAGACCTCCTCAATCCTACTGACACGTCTTCCCATGAGAAAGCAGAGCCTGAGGACCCTGAGTCAGACTCTCAATCTCTGGTGCTGAGGTCACCAAGGTGGTTAAAAAGCTCCTCGTTGGCAAGGCGACATGGAAGGATGAGATTCGTTCTGAGTTCCTTAAGGCTCTGAATGCTGCAGGGTTGTGTTGGTTGATGCGACTCTACAATATAAGGTGGACATCGGGGGCAGTTCCCCTGGATTGGCAGACCGGGATGTTGGTGGCCCCCTTATTTAAAAAGGGGGGACCGCAGAGTGTGTCCTAACTATAGGGGGATCACACTTCTAAGCCTTCCTGGTAAGATCAATTCAAGGGTCCTGGAGAGGAGGGTCGATTGGATAGTCGAATGTCGGATTCAGGAAGAGCAGTGTGGCTTTTRTCCTGAACATGTAACAGCGGACCAGCTCTACACCCTCAGCAGGGTCCTGGGGGTTTCATGGGAGTTTGCCCAACCAGCATGTGTTTTGTGGACTTGGAGATGGCATTAGACTGTGTCCCTTGGGGACTCCTGTGGAGGGTACTCCAGGAGTATGGGGTGCCCATCCCTTTAATATAGGATATTAGGTCCCTGTATGACCAGTGTCAGAGCTTGGTCCTCATTGCCGGTAGTATGTCGGATTCATTTCTGGTGAGAGTTGGACTCTGCCAAGGTTGCCCTTTGTCACCGATTCTGTTCATAACTTTTATGGACAGAATTTCTAGGTGCAGCCAAGGTGTTGAGGGGAACTGTTTTGGTGACCTTAGGATCACATCTCTTCTTTTTGCAGATGATGTGGTCCTATTGGCTTCATTAGATTGTGACCTTCAGCGCTCTCAATGGAGCGGTTTGCAGCCGAGTGTGATGTGGCCAGGATGAAGATCAGTGCCTCCAAATCCAAGACCATGGTCTGAATTTACTGGTTGGTCTATGTTCCAACCCTCATCTATGTTCACAAGCTTTGGGTAGTAACCGAAAGAACAAGATCGCAGATACAAGTGGCCAAACTGAGTTTCCTTCGCAGGGTGTCTGCGCTCACACCTAGAGATAGGGTGAGAAGCTCGGTCATCCGGGTTGGACTCAGAGTAGAGGCGCTGCTCCTCCCCATTGAGAGGAGCCAGTTGAAGTGGTTCATCTGGTTTGGATGCCTCCTGGACACCTCCCTGGTGAGGTGTTCCGGGCATGTCCCACTGGGAGGAGGCCCAGAGGAAGACCCAGGGCACGCTGGAAGGACTGTATTTCTCGGCTGGCCTGGGAACGCCTTCGGATTCCCCCCAAAAGAGCTGGCCCAAGTGGCTTGGAAGAGGGGAGTCTGGGTCTCTCTGCTTAGACTGCTGCCCCCGCACCCCAACCCCGGATAAGGGGAAGAAAACAGATGGACTGATGGACAATCAGTATAATTTAATAGTGTTCTTGGGGAGACTTGGGCTATTGGTTCAGAGTCATGGAGTCAACAAATGAAGCTTAGACAAAGATTCAAACTCAGCTGTTCTAACAAAATCTGCATTGTGGATTTTGACTATGCTTCAGTGCTCTCAAGTTTAAAAAGGAACCGATATGTGCACAGGGGCTAGATTGTAATACATAGTCTATTATAACTCTGAGTTAAAAACAATAATGTGACAAGGGAAAGATAAAATTATGATGAAATTAAGTCTGCAAGAGTGATGTAAAATTGCCTTGTTTTTGAATTTGCCTCTGCAAATCTGCAGGGTGAAATACAACTAAAGGATAGGGAAATAATGGGAGGTGCGGGATGGTTTTAGATCAGTTTGTAAATTTGGTCAGATTTTTGTAAAAATGTTTAATTTGATGAAGATTAAAAAGTGTCTATTACTTTATCCAAAAAAAAAATCCCTCATGGTTCTAAGAACTACTAATAATTCAAACAGCTTTAGGCAGCACGACGGCTCAGTGGTTAGCACCGACGCCCCACAGCAAGAAGGTCCTGGGTTTGAACCCCGGTTTGGACCTGGGGTTTTTCTTTACAGAGTTTGCATGTTCTCTTCGTGCTTGCGTGGGTTTTCTCTGGGTACTCCGGTTTCCCCCACCCCCCAAAACATATACAATAGGATGCCTTCAGGCCCAGGCCTCCCTTGAAAAATAGATCTAAGATCTCARTGGGACTTGCCTGGTAATATAATGGTAAATAAATAAAATAAATAATAAATAGCTGATATTCACTGACTGATTATTGAATGAAACATCTGGACTTACCGAAACTTTCTGCAGTTCCTCACAGCTGGAATCAGTCTCAGTCGTCCTTCATATGATGTCCTGTACTTCTTTAGGTCCAACTCATCCAGAACCTCCTCTGACATCTGCAGCATGTAGGTCAGAGCTGAACACTGGATCTCTGAGAGTTTCTTCTCTGATCTGTTCTCTGACTTCAGGAACTCTTGAATCTCCTGATAAACTGAGAGGTCCTTCATCTCCATCAGACACTGGAAGATGTTGATGCTTCTGTCAGGAGAAATACCAAATCTGTTCATCTCCTTCAGGTTGTTGATGACTCTCTGGATGGTTTCTGGACTGATCCATGTCTGACCCAGCAGACTTGTTAAGAGTCTCTGGTTGGACTCCACTGAGAGGCCATGAAGGAAGCAAACAAACAGGTCCAGATGGCCATTTTTACTGAGGAGAGATTTCTCCAAGACTCTGTTCAGAAATTCATATAAATTTGAAAAAGCATCCTCATCATGATCATCATCACAAAAATAATCTTTCTTCTGAAACCTCTTCATTCCCTCCATGTTCTTGTTGTTGAAACAGTGGAACATGTAGACTGCAGCCAGAAACTCCTGAACACTCAGATGAACAAAGCAGTAGACTGGTTTCTGGAAGATCACACACTCTCTTTTGAAGATCTCTGTACAAACTCCTGAGTACACCAAGGCCTCTGTGACATCAAGACCACACTGCTCCAGGTCTTCTTGGTAGAACATGATGTTTCCTTCCTCTAGATGTTCATAGGCCAGTCTCCCCAGCTTCAGAAGAACTTCCCTATCAGTCTCTTTCAGCTCCTGTGGACTGGTCTCAAGTCCTTCATGGTACTTGTTCTTCTTCCTGGTGGTCTGGACCAGCAGGAAGTGTGAGTACATGTCAGTCATGGTCTTGGGCAGCTCTCCTCTCTGCTCTGTGGTCAACATGTAGTCCAAAACTTTAGCAGTGATCCAGCAGAAGACTGGGATTGCACACATGATGTGGAGGCTCCTGGAGGTCTTGATGTGGGAGATGATTTTGCTGGACAGATCTTCATCACCGAACCTCCTCCTGAAGTACTCGTCCTTCTGGGTGTCAGTGAAGCCTCGTACTTCTGTTAGCCTGTCCACACATGAAGGAGGGATCTGATTGGCTGCTGCAGGTCTGGAAGTGATCCAGACYAGAGCYGAGGGAAGCAGGTTCCCCTTGATGAGGTTTGTCAGCAGCRCGTTGAGCGATGCCTCCTGTGTGACGTCAGAAAGCAGCTGACTGTTGGTGAAATCCAGCTGAAGTCTGCTTTCATCCAGGCCGTCAAAGATGAAGAGAAGTTTACAGACAGTCAGCTTCTCTGCTGGGAGCTTCTGGAGTGTTGGATGGAAAACATGGAGCAGCCTGAGAAGACTGTACTGCTCATCTCTGATCAGGTTCAGCTCCCTGAACGACAGCAGAACCAGCACACTGACATCTTGGTTCTCCAAGCCCTCGGCCCAGTCCAGAGTGAACTTCAGCACCGAGAAGGTTTTTCCAACTCCAGCTACGCCGTTGGTCAGAACCACTCTGATGACTCCATGTTGGTCAGGTAAGGCTTTAAAGATGTCCTGACACCTGATTGGAGTCTCATGGAGGATCTGGTTCTTGGATGCGGTCTCCAGCTGCCTGACCTCATGTTGGGTATTAACYGCTTCACTCTGTCCCTCTGTGATGTAGAGCTCAGTGTAGATCTTGTTGAGGAGAGTTCTATTTCCTGTTTCATCACTTCCTTCAGTCACACTTTCACATCTCCTCCTCAGACTGATCTGATGTTCATATAAAACCTCCTTCAGACCAACATCTGAGGAAAAATGTGACACAGAGCAGCTCTGAATGCTTCAGCAGAAACTCCAACATTTTTATTGGAGCTCAAATCTGAAGGATGCTTCTAATGATCTGAACTCTTCAACAATGTGTCTGTATTAAAACAACAGGTGGACAGAAATGTCTTACCTTGGACACAGCTGCTCTGACTGTCTGTCTGCAGTCCAGTTCTTTCTCCACACTGGGGACAGGAGGAGGGTCCTGATGAAGCAGACTGGTCCCAGCTGGTAGAGACTGGATCCATCAGGACGTCCTGACACAAAGAACAGCAGGACAGCTGCTCCTCCTCACAAACACCACTCCTCTTCCTCCCTTTGAAGACATTTCCTGATGAAGAACTGGAAGAACAGGAAGTGTTGATTAGATCAGTTCTAACATCTCTGGCTGCTGCTTCACTCTGACTCAAAGATGAAGAGAAAACTGGAGTTTAAACCCCTGAACCATCAGAGATCAGAACCAGAACCTCATTGCCTTTTAGGCTTTTGCGGTCTGAATTATTGCTGCAGGATCATTTAGACAGGAAGAATAAAAATATTTACTAGATACTGTTAATGACTCATTTCTGTTAAATGTGCATTTTTGTAAATACAAATATAAAAACTATTTTAATACATTTAAATGAGTTCATCAAAGGCAATAAAATTCAGTCTAAATCAAAAACAGTTTTCTTACTGCATGTCTGACGTTCCAGGTTCAGGACTGAAGACTACTGGTAAAGACTTGGACTGGTCACTCTTCATGGACAAACAGCTGGGTTCTGCAGGTTCTGCTTTCTGTCTGAAGTTCTGACCTCTGAAACAAAAACATGTTGTTCTTCACATGATCAGTGAAGAAAACCATTTCAGAAACTCTGAACACACAAACTGCTGCAAAGACTCTAAAGGTCTCATGTCTGAAACTGTCCTCAGATCAAAGTCCAGATTCTTCTGTTGGACAGCAGAGATGATCCAAAATATTAGAAAAGGTGGTTAAGTTCAATTAATGCTCAGAACTATACTGGTTTAGCTTTAAACATTTTAATGTATGAAGCACAAGCAGAAAATTTAAAATTCAAATACTGTTTCCTTACCTTTTCTCTGAAGGTCCGTGCTCTTCACTAAACTCTGGAGGTTTGGACTTGTTACTTTTCATGACTAGAAAGCTGGATCTGTCCTCCTCATCCTCCATACCAACTTCCATCATCTGGTCTTCAGTCATGCTGAGAGACAAACCACTAAAAATCCATTTTCATGTGGATCAGGTCCAGTCAGTTTTCTGCAGTCAACTGTTATCTCAAGTTTCTGTAAAAAAATAAAATATATATTAATCAACCTTTATCAGATTTATTTCCTCTTTTATTTTAAATCTCTTGCTCCTGGTCCAGTATTCAGTGAAAGTGAGAGCACAGTTTAGTAATCCGTGCGCACGGATTGCCAAAACTGAGTGCACAGTTTAGTAATTCGTGTGCATAGATTACCGAAACGAAGTGCACAGTTTAGTAATCCATGCATATGGATTGCAGAAACTGAGAGCATGGTTTAGTAATCTGTGCGCACGGATTACTAAACTGAGCGCATGGATTTTCAGCGGCTGTTTATTTTTTTCTCCCACTGACCCCTGGCGGGCTCCGTAGTAAGAGACAACACACCACACAAGAAAAGATATTTCATTCATGACCATTCAGATTTCAGATTGAAGTCACACGAGACTTCCTGAAATCTCGCGAGAATTCAGATGTCAGATGAAAAATCTCACGTTACCTCCAGATAGACATGATTTCAGAGTAAATACACTTTTGCGACAAGGAAGAAACAGTATTGATCGCTTGTGGGCTATTTTTTTTTTTTTACCAGAGGAAAAACAATTCCATAGGACTTTTAACATCCAGCAGACTTTCTGCTGAGTCATGACATGTTTTTTGTCTGCTGTATTTTGGAATCCCCTACGTGTTTACTTCACCTCGCTTTCTGATTGGCTACTCGTCCCATTCAGCAGGTTGCGAGTTTGTTCTCGGGTGAACACTGCACACGGTGTGATATTGGGCCAAAAAATCAAACATGTTGAATAATGGCCAAATGAAGCCTCGTGAAGCTTTCCAGCCCATTGCTTTGCTCAAAGGTTCATTACTCGGTGCTTCATTCATTGCTCACTATAGTGACATCTGCTGCYAACCTGAAACTGACAGCATTGTCACTCAAATAAATCATATTTTCAAAAATATTAGAACATAGCAGTTGGGCTATGCAATATTGTCAAGTTCTTGTCAAACCCACATCTAGTAAAAGGTCTATTGAACCCTTTTCATCCATCCATCCATCCATCCATC
>NW_013953059.1:46765-48480 GCF_001266775.1 Austrofundulus limnaeus
CTCCTGCCATCTGCTGTCACGGTAACGAACCTTTTTTCTGTCTCTTGGATTATTGTCTCTCGCCTGCTCCCTGAACGGAACCGCGCAACATCGGACCTCCT
This sequence comes from Austrofundulus limnaeus, assembly GCF_001266775.1. Taxonomy (NCBI): domain Eukaryota; kingdom Metazoa; phylum Chordata; class Actinopteri; order Cyprinodontiformes; family Rivulidae; genus Austrofundulus; species Austrofundulus limnaeus. Next base: position 46,867 of record NW_013953059.1, read on the forward strand.
GGATCTCGACCTCTGAACGCATCTCTGGACCAACGACTCAGTCATCTCCTAACTTGGTAACGTCCTCTGATCACCTGTGTATGACCCTTGCCCCGTTTCTGACCACGAGTAAGTCCAGCGATCCATTCGCTCTTCATGACAACACAGCCCGGAACCAAAACACATCAGCTGTTGTTTCAACCCGGATCTCATCTCAGCAGGAAAGGTTGGTGACTTTCTTTCTCACAAATAAAATTGAGTTCACGACCCAACCTAACCCTAAGCTTCTGTGTCCAGAACTGACGACTCCGGAGTCCGGTCCCAACCTTCCAGCCAAATTTTCTAAAACTTGTTAAAACTTTGACRTTGTTYGGTGTTTATTCAGAGCTCAAAATACAAACCGTAACACACATGTTGAAGTGYCCCTGGGCAAGACACAGAACCCCCACTGCTTCTGATGTGTGTCCTAGTGTATAAATGTGATTTAAAGCACTGATTAGTCTCCATWGAACTTTTTTKGTTTTATTCATCTTTCTATWTTCTTCTCACCCTCTCCTGKATTGAGCTGCAGTATGTGCAAATTTCCCCACTGTGGGATCAATAAAGTTTTTAACTTATCTTATCTTAAGTAGATTTTTTTTTTGTAGAGAGACATCTTAGAGTGCTGAATGAATATCTGAGTAAATGAGGACACTGTAGTGTAAAGAGCTTTGAGTGTCCTGGTTGGATAGAAAAGTGGTATACACTGTAAGTGCAGGTTATTTCCAGCAGCAGAGGACAGATAAATGCCATCTGAAACTGAAAAAATAGATGTTGCAATAAAACAATGACTGCTGGASATAAACACCAGATCCATTACCCAAGAGGGAAAAAGTGGGTTAAACTTTGTAGCATTAGGTGTTGTCTTCCCTAAATTTTATGAGAGCAAATTTATATTTATGTATCAGAAGATGAAATTCATCACCCTAATTTTCCTTACTTAAATCTGTGACAATATGGATTACATAAAAAAGCGAACACAATATTAAGACCAGGTGAAAAGAACAAAAGCAGTAAACATATTACGTTTGTCAAATGAAAGAATTGTGTAAGAAGAATTATTACAGTTTGTAAAARGTCACTCTTGTCAGGGACATGCACAAATACACCTCCATGTCAGGTGGTACTTGAGCAGCTTCCCTTTTTCTTCTGGACCATCAAGTTCCCCGTTTGAACTTCTTTGTTTTTTACAGTGTATCTGTGGTCTATGGTTTCACTTCTGTGTTTAAAAGAGTGTGGAGTATACCAATGCTGATTAGGGGTCAGTACACGCACACGCGCGCACACACACACACACACACACGTCTGTTTTTATATCCCTGTGGACAACGTAAATCAGGGGTGGGCAATCCTGGTCCTTGAGGGCAACAGACCTGCATGTTTTTACTTTTTCCCCTGCTCCAACACACCTGATTCAGTCATTGAATTATCTCTTACAAATTCTGCAGGAGCCTGATAATCCTACACATTCTCACTCCCATGTCGTCACATATTGACGCTTTTCCAAGGTTCCCTCTACGTCCGATTTTGACGCGCAGGGTACCCCCCTCGCGTCAGTCCTTGACGCCCGCGGCTTTTCCGGGTTGCGCCACCAGG
>NW_013953059.1:49237-50798 GCF_001266775.1 Austrofundulus limnaeus
CATCTGGTTAGGATGCCTCCTGGACTCATCCCTGATGAGGTGTTCCGGGCATGTCCCACAGGGAGGAGGCCCAGAGGAAGACCCAGTAAACACTGGAGGGACTATGTTTCTCAGATGGCCTGGGAACACCTTGGGATTCCCCCAGAGGAGCTGGTCCAAGTGGCTGGGGAGAGGGAAGTCTGGGTCTCTCTGCTTAGACTGCTGCCCCCAAGACCTGACCCCGGATAAGAGGAAGAAAATGGAAATGGATTTTCAACTATATGTGACTTAATGCAATTTACAACTTGAGAGTTGTGAACAAAACATGATGCTGATTTTAATTTTCAACAGTTGATTGCTAACTATGCTAGAAACATTTGGGACTGAATATGGATTAATTTTCACAGATGTTACAAAATATTGAAATCAAGGGCAGTGTAAGTTGGTATTTTGAACGATGTTATAATATTATCTTTACATAACTGTAACTCTATTAACTATTGAATATTGGTTAGAACCCAGCTATGTGTGTGGGCACATGTTTGCTACATCATAATAACCATTTTACAGAAAAAGACAGCCTCCTGGGGACTGAATGTGAATTGTGGGCATCAATGCCTGGTCCCTTTGGGTACGCTTGCTATTTTTGGGTGGGGTGGGGGTGGGGGGRTTAGGTTTAAGACCAACGTGTGACGTGAGTTAATTTTAGGGGTCAGGTTTGTGGAGGGTCCCACCTGCCGCCCAATGGCTCCGCAGAGGTGGTAAATCCCTTAGGAAGTGCACACTTGATCAAGATCAGGTCCAGTCCTGGGTCACTGGGTCCTAACTTTATGGGAAGTGCATGGTGGAGTCAGCTSTTCCAAGAGACCATTGTAGACAGCCTATTGATTTGTATGTGCTGTAAGATGTACTGTAGTGGAATATGGCTGGCATATTCCAGTGAGTATACTGCAGAACTCAGCCAGTACATTGAATGCCTGTCATGTGCTGTGCTTCTTACAGAGGAAGGAAAATTTATGCAGCATAGCATGAGAATTTGGGGAGGGTTCAATTCTGGTTGGGKGTGTGGTTTGGTAGATGTATGTAKGATGTTTACAATGAGGTGTCAAACTCTAGGATGAAAGGTGGCAGGTGATATACATTCCTTCACAGAATGCTAGGCCTTAAATTGATAGTTTTTGTGTCTCTGACATCAAGTCAAACAAATCCTGTCCAGTTTAACCATAAACTTCATATTTCAGTTTTTACCTGCACACTATTGGCTTCAGCTCACATTTTCTTTTTCTTTATTCAGATTGAATGACAGCAGTTTGTCAGAGATCATCTGTTCTTCTCTGGGCTCAGCTCTGAAGTCCAACCCCTCCTATCTGACAAAACTGGACCTAAGTGACAACAAACTATCTGACCCTTGAGTGAAGGATCTCTGTGGTTTCCTGGAGAGTTCAAACTGTAGACTGGAGGTTCTGAGGTCAGTTCACTGCAGCTGTTGGAGATTTTCTGTTTGTCCAACTAAAATCCAGGGGTGCCAGCAGGGGGGGGGCACGTCCCCCCTAAACATTTGCTGGCTCCCCCAGTGCCCCCC
>NW_013953059.1:51951-53114 GCF_001266775.1 Austrofundulus limnaeus
CGTACGCACAATTTAAGAACAAATCTGTGCGTACGAACATTCTTGCATGAGGCCCAATGTTCTCAATTAAAGATGGAAGCTCTCAGGAGGTTATATTCATTGATATATTTTCAATTAAATATTAATTAAATAATTAAAATGATTATATAATAAATATAAAATTAGGCAGCACAGTGGCACAGATGGTAGAGCAACATTTTGTCTCTGAAAAGAAGTTTGCTACATCAACTTTCTGGCTTGCGTTTACATGTTCTCCCCATGCAGGAGTGGGTTTTCTCCAGGTACTTTAGTTGTCTCTCACAGACCAAAATCATATTTATTAGATCTAATGTCATAAAAAGCAAATAAACAAATAGCTAGGGATGATGCTGCAGTAGATGTAGTAAGTAATTGTATATTGTAACTAATGTCTGAACTCTGAAACTGATTTGGTTTTGTGCAGATGAGGTGTTGTGAGTGGTCAACATTTAAGCAGGTGAGTGAGGAGGTGCACCTGTCTCCACCTGGATCACTGCAGTTTTCACTACAGCCAGCAGGGGTCAAAAACACTTGTTTGGAAAACCAGAAATATTCAGCAAACAGTTTGAAAACTTTACCTTTCTTCAGTGGTTGAGCCACTCACTCATTAAAGACCCTCCTATGACCACATAGAGTCTGTGTGAGTGAGGATCAGGTCCACGTGGACAAAAGCAACACTGCTCCTTCAGAACCCAAGGTTTAAAAACAGAACTGCCACACATCTGAATTTATTTCACTACTTCGTTTAAAAACAGAACTGCCACACGTCTGAATTTATTTCACTACTTAGTTTAAAAACAGAACTGCCACACATATGAATTTATTTCACCACTTCCTGTTACTCAGGACTGACCTGTGTGCATGAAAGTCTGTCTTATCTGTGAGTTGTGACRGTGTAGCTGTAGATCACATCAGTGTTCTTGTCTGAAACCGTCAGAGAGCTGCTGTAGGGAAAAATTGCTAAGGCTAACTAGCTTCACATGTGCATTAGCCAAGCACAAATAAATTATTCATTCAGGAACATGTTTTACATGTTTATTTGCTAAATTTATTCATTTGGTTGGTGAATATTTTTAAATAAACTGTGTAATAATAAAATGACCCATTGCAAATTGAATTGGAATTTACCAAGAGTTCCATGAAAC
>NW_013953059.1:54577-56001 GCF_001266775.1 Austrofundulus limnaeus
TATATATATAATATACAGTATATTTTCCTCTAAAGTTCTTAAAGTTCCATTGGGTTAGTCATCTTTAAAGCTGCTCTCTGACTGAACCAGACCACAGTCCAGATTTTATTTCCACTCAGTGTGTTTTGGACAGAACTTCATCAGATTTTAWGAAGTTATTTTTAAAGCAGAAAACAAATTCAATAAAGAGCTAACAGGCTTTAATAGTTTTCTTGTTAAACAGATTTTTCTGCATGTTGTGATTTTAGCTCCATTTACAGATAATTTTAATGTTTTGTTAATCTTGACTTTAGGTTTATGGTTCAAAGTAAATGCAATGCAAAGCAGTCATCAGTCTTTCAATATACTGGTAAATTTAAAAGCTAAAAGCCAAAGTTCATCATCATCATCATCATCATCATCATCATCAGGATCCAATCAGTTTCTTCTCAAACAAACTGCTGCTGCTTCAACCTCTGGGGATCACCAGAATTCAAATCTTCTTTCCTTCTGAAAGACCACCAGGTGTCCCACCTGCAGAGAGAAGAGTGTCAGAGAGGAAGTGACTTCCTATCTGCAGGTGACTTCCTGTCTGCAGCCTCTCTTCATCAGCTGTCAATCAGTCCTGCAGCATCATTCCGGAGGAAAGAGCAGCAGGATTCAGCTGTGGAGTGAAGCTCACACAGCTGCAGAGACTTTCAGCATTGTCTCTTTCCTCTGCAGCTTTCACTCAAGTCCACAGAGGAAACAATGTGCTGAGTCATCATTACTGCACACTGGAGGGATGGATTTTCTGCTGTTACATGTCAGCAATAAAATGACAAAGGATCAGCTTGAAAATGAGTGATTTGAACCAGATGGCTGTAAATTGTATGAAGGGTGTCACTAGGGCCCAATTATTTAGGGGGGCAGTGGCTTAAGGGATAGGGGTGTCGTTTGTCTAATGTGAGAGTTGACCACTATTTGGTCACATGTTGAAGTGTCCCTGTGCAAGACACTGAAACCCACTGCCTCTGATGTGTGTCCCATCAGTATATGAATAGTAAATAGACTGTACTTATATAGTGCTTTTCTATCTAACCAGGATACTCAAAGCACTTCACAATCTGTATAGAAATCATAAACTGATCAAATAAATATTTTTAATGCAAATTTTGAAACAAACAAAAAAAGAATTGTATGATCTAATTCTGAAGTACAATCCCTGGCAAAACGTATGGAATCGCCAGTCTTGGATGAGCACTCATTCAGACATTTCATTCAGTAAAACAAACTCAGATCAAAAACATGATACAATAATAAGGTCATTCCAAAGTGCAACTTGTTGGCTTTCAGGAACACTCAAAGAAATGAAGAGAAAACATTGTGGAAGTCAGTGAATGTTACTTTTATTGACAAAAAATATGGAATCATGAAAAACAGATAAACAAAAGACCACACAAAAT
>NW_013953059.1:56665-57787 GCF_001266775.1 Austrofundulus limnaeus
TGCCATGCACCGGCGCCACCGGACCCTCTGACCACCATCAGTAGGCAAGGTGGGTGAAGTGTCTTGCCCAAGGACACAATGACTGAGACAACTGGATGGGGATCGAACCAGCGACCTTCCAGTTCCAGGACTTAGATTCTCTGAGCTCTTTAGAAACTAACAGTTTCCGCCCAGACGGCAAAAAGGGACAGACCGCTCGTCTGTGAAGAGGACAGGCTCCTCCAGCTCGATTCTCGAGGGAATCAGGAGCTGAAGCTGACGGTTTTGCCCCTTCTCGCCAACGGGGAAAACCACACAGCCGGATCCGACCAACGCCTGGCCGATCCACTTGTTAAACCTTCCTGCCGGAAGTTTTATTCTGAAGTCGGGATCCAGGTTTGGCTTCGCCTTCTTTCCTACGGCTTGACGTGGACGCAAGCGAGTCAAAAAAACACGCCTTGGGGTTCCCCTGTGTTGACGGTCCTAAAATGGATTTTCTAAGCAGCAACCCGAAATACCTGGACAAGGTGACCTGCTAAAACTTGCTTGCTAAAATTTACTATCTTTAAGGCAAAGCTGGCATGTGTTGTGAACTTCGCTGTCTGGCTGAACGCTGAGTAGAACGCCTTGCCTTTCTCTGGTTAAACCCACATTTATTTAAGTTAAAGTAGGAAATGCTAACATCTTACTTTCCTCCTTTCCTTAAAATCTTCCTTGCCAACCAAGTTACGTGCCTCAAATGTCTGGTAATAAACATCAAAATTTGACATTTGTGTCTATTTAAAGTGCCTGTGGTTAACAATTAAGAAGCTCAAAGCTTTGTTATTGTTGGTCTCAAAACTTTTATAGGAAATTAATTGCTCACAATTAAGTGTACTTTAGTGATTTTGTATGATTTGTAAAATAAACAATCACATKTATTTATGGATCAAATCAAAATTCACTGACTGAGAGTCATTTTTTGTATCTATTCATTTTGCACTGGAGTAATATTTTACCGAAAATAAAAGAGATCCCTTGCTAAAAAATATTTCTTATAACCTGGTTATAAACGTGTAAGACTGAACTTTTGCACTTGGTCTACCAGTATGCTTGGCTTTAACAACCATTCCATGCTGTTTGTATTTGGTCCATATCTTGGAT
>NW_013953059.1:58170-61374 GCF_001266775.1 Austrofundulus limnaeus
CATCATGTTTTTGATCTGAATTTGTTTTACAGAATGAAATGTCTGAATGAGTGCTCATCCAAGTCTGGTGATTCCATAGTTTTTGCCAGGGGTTGTAATACAGCTCAGTCCCAGTCTGGACTCACTCAGACCATCTACTGACCCTAGATTCTTCAGTTTGTAAGCTGGACTCTCCACAAGATCCAACAGCTGCTGAACATCTGGAGCCTGAAGGTTGTTGTTACTCAGGTCCAGTTCTGTCAGATGGGAGGGGTTGGACTTCAGAGCTGAGCCCAGAGAAGAACAGCTGATCCCTGACATCTTGCAGCCCTCCAATCTGAATGAAGAATAAAAGACATGAGCTGAGGCCAACAAGATGCAGGTTAAAACTGAAAAATGAACTAAATGACTGAACTGGGCAGCCTATAGTTTCCTGGTGCCACACGCACTTATGGACACCCTTTTCTTTAAACATGGTGTTTGTGATGGTAAATGGTAAATGGACTGAACTTATATAGCACTTTATCAAGTCCCTCTGGACCCCAAAGCCCTTTACACTTAAATGCATTCACACATTCACACACTGATGCTATTAAGCTACATTATAGCCACAGCTGTCCTGGGGCACACTGACAGAGGCAGGGCTGCCATGCATTGGCACCACCGGASCCTCTGACCACCAGTATGATGGACAAACTGTGACTAGCACAGAAGCCCATCAACAGAACACAGCTCAGGTTCAGTTCAGAGAGGTTGTTCCTCCCATTCRCGTCCTTCACTGTCATTCTCCACATGAGCAKTGAAGTACCCCAGCAGAATAAAGGAGTCCCAACCTAGAACACCTTCRAGCACCCTCGATAATGACTCCAAGAAGGCCAGATAATCTGAACTGCTGTTCGAACGTAGTTACAAATCACCATCAGAGCCCTATCTCCTGCCCAAAGGCACAGGGAAGCTAATCTTGCATCCACTGGGTAAAACTAAATCACACAAGGCACCAAGTCGAGGCGCCAAAAGTAGCATTCTATATTCTACTTCAGAACAGAATAAGGTCCAGTTCCTCTGACACTGTAAAAAATAACTTGTAGGATTTACTTGAGAAAAATCCTGTAAACGATTTGCACAACGTTTGTTAAGTAAATTTAAATGCAACAAATTCATGAAATGTTTACTCTCATCATTATCTAGTAAAAGTTATTAAGAATATAGTTTAAGATTTGTGAATAAATCAGGTAAATTTAACTTAATTTGCTCAATAGCCTACATGCCACGGTCATTAATGACGTATTTCCGGTAAAACTCTTGCCACGCTCCTCCCTTCCACTTCCTGCTTACTGCCAATGTTTTTAGCGTTAGCTCCTAGTTCTAGTCCGTGAAAAAGTCACAAAAGTTGTAGCATCTGTGATCTACTGGTATAAAATATGAGTTCTGTTCTGAGCCGTTGTGTCCACTAAGCAGCAGATACGATCGAGTAGTTAGTTTTTATCCATTTTCCTCTTGATGAGGAGGTGACAGCAGAGGATCATAGCATTACAGGCAAAACTTATCTTTAAAAGCTCACGCTTGGTTTGTAATCTGCATTTCCAACCTGAGGATATTCAAGAGTCAGCATCAGAAATGAGAAGATGGAGGTTACAAAAGGGAAATGTACATTTATCCCCTTTTACTGCCAAGACGAGAGAGGAAAGACCTTCTCCACACAACAGCTAACACAGGAACGCAGGAAGCTAACACAGCAACCGGTACAAAGGTAGGTGTGTGTGCGCGTTTGTGTTATATGAAATGTTTTTTATGTGACTTTGTCATGAGTTTTATGCAAAAGTAAAACCTTGTTAGCGTGTATATTACAGCGTAGACCAGGGTGCCCAAACATTTTAACTGAGAGGGCCAAATTAAAAAAAAAACCTTTTCCCTAAGAGGGCCAAGGTTAAAATTGATCTGAGGGTCGCGGGCCAAATGCAATAATAAGAAATGCAAATACTTCTTACATAAACTTGTTTTATTTTTATGATTAAGCTAGGAGCTAGTGTGGTTGCCTACATTTGTTTTAACCCATGGACATGGAGAAAATTCAATGTATGCAAAGTCAATGCAATGTCAGCAAAGGCTCATGAAACTATTCATAATTTAAAAATTGGGTATATGGGGTCTTTTAAGGTGTGCAAATCTAGATATGGGCTTAAATCTAATCTAAATGTCTCTTGTAGTTACWTGAATTTTATATTCAATCTGAATGTAATTACAATCTAATAAGCAGGACAACTGTTCGTGGGCCAAATCAAATTGTTTGGTGGGCCAAATTTGGCCTGCGGGCCCCACTTTGGGCACCTCTGGCGTAGACTAAAGCCGAGTGACGAGCACGCCCCTCCCCCTCCTCCCCCCGTGCACAGAGAGCAGCAGAACCTCCGCCTGATWATCATGTTTTCAGTTCACTAACGTCGGGGAAAACGATCCAAACCATACAAGTAGCCCATCGATTTAAAGCTCAGACTCTGCTCTTTCCAACAATGTAAGTGTCACAGCTCTACGTGAAAAGTTCACAGAACAAGCAGCCAAGGAATAGAGAAAAAGGTTAAATTCTGGAACCATAAACACAAACGTCTTTCCTTTGTTTTTATGGCTTTAATCCACTTTGGAGTGATTTTTTTTCCACTTGTCTGGACCTGTACGTCTCCTGTGTTAATGTTGGTACATGTAATATGCTAATTCTGAATTGTGGAGATCATTGAGTCGTTGTCGGGTGAAAAAATCTTTTGCTAACACTGTGTTGACCATGAACTGGAAGTGTTGGGAGTGGCATCAAGTGCTGGGCTGGATGTCTGTGGCATATAGGCTATTAAATCTTGTAACATATACGTGATCAAATTAAGTAAAATTTACCTGATTTATTCACAAATCTCTAACTATTCTTAATAACTTTTACTAGATAATGAGTAAATATTACATGAATTTGTAGCATTTAAATTTACATAACCAACATTAGTGCAAATGGTTTACAGGATTTTCTCAAGTAAAGCTTACAAGGTCTTTATAACAGTGCACATGCATCAAGCACAATATTGTATCATGACACCTCACAGCTACAGAGAGGTGTGTAGCTCATGTTGTAGTTCAAGACTTCACCACCAGGTGGCAGTTTTGAAGAACCTTTATTGGATTCTTCTTCATGAACAACACAGACAAAGGCTGTGTCCAAAACGACAGGCCGGGTCCTCCGGAGGACCC
>NW_013953059.1:61858-63046 GCF_001266775.1 Austrofundulus limnaeus
TTTTGTAAAATTTAAAAGAATAATTAAATAAATGTTACTACACCCAAAAATCCTTTTTTCAGTGAAAGGAGATTGGATTCAGAGCTGATGGTGTGCACTGAGGTGAGTCCAACTATATTTAGTCCGTACCTCTAAACCTCACGAAGAAGCTCAGGGTCCTTCCCCACCAGAGAGGTGACTCCATGTTCTTCTGGCTTTGGTAAGCCAGGGACAGAGCCCCAGTGTTACTGCGTTCAGCTGCTGTCTATGACATCATGCATCAAACTCCTATGGCCYCTCCTGCAGTAGTTGGGCCCACAGGAAAGCAAGCCTATGTTGTCATTCAGGATGAGCCTGATTAGGCCCTGTTGGTAGAGACCTGGGCACCAGGTGCTTTCCAATGTTTGCTAGATGTTAGATCCATCCATCCTTTATCTATACCAGTTTCTTCCTTTCAGGGTCACGGGGGTCACTGCCCATATCCASCAGTCACAGTGCGAGGGGCCGAGTACACCCCGGACAGGTCTCCAGTCCATCACAGGGCCACATAGAGACAAACGAGACAAACAACCATTCACTCTCTCACTCACACCTAGGGACAATTTAGAGTTATCAGTTAACCTAACAGTCATGTTTTTGGTCTATGGGAGGAAGCCGGATTACCTGGAGAAAACCCACACATGCATGGAGAGAACATGCAAACTCTACACAGAAAGGTCCCCGGACCGGGATTTGATCCGGCGACCTTCTTCTTGAGAGGCATCAGCTCTACCAACTGAGCCACAGTGGCTCAGTTGGTAGAGCTTTTTTTTAGATGTTAGATGYTTGAAATAAACAAAACAAACGTGTTCAAATTAAACTTTACAAATAAAATATTTTTTAAACAGCAGATACATTTTAAAGGATCAGTGACTGACTTGGACAAGCAGAAACCTCCAACAGCTGCAGTGAACTGACCTCAGAATCTCCAGTCTACATTTTGGACTCTCCAGGAAACCACAGAGCTCCTTCACTACACAGTCAGACAGGGGGTTCTGACTCAGGTCCAGTTCGGTCAAGTGGGAAGAGTTGAACTTCAGAGCTGAGCTCAGAGAATAGCAACTGATCGCTGACACCCTGCAGCTCTCCAATCTGAATAAAGAAAAAAACTTTGTGAAATGAAGCCAACAGGTTGTAGGGGTTCCCCAAAGGTGAAATAAACATTTCCAC
>NW_013953059.1:64747-67059 GCF_001266775.1 Austrofundulus limnaeus
GCTCCATAGGAAATGAATGGAGAGCGAGCGACGTCGCCTCCCGTGTGTCGAGCCCTTTAGAAGTACTAACACATGAACCTGGATTCAGTCTGAAGTCTGAGTCTGAATGAGGAACGAAACACCAGTTTTTCGTCTCTTCTGGACTTCCTGCGGGAAATCCAAATCAACGGGATTCTTTTTCCCCAAGAGCTAATGAGAGAAAGTCTCCTGTCTGGTTGTTAAGGCATCCTCAGCCTTAACTTCAAGTTTGAGCTTTTTCCTGAAAAGGGCCAGACTGCCGAGCTGAAGCTTGTCTCTTGACTAAACGGCAGATTCTCTGCGATGCTGAAACCAAAACTCTGGGAAGTCACGCTGACCACCCTCCTGACCTAACCTCTGTGACGAAGTCATCAACAGGTAGAGGCAAAGTTTTTGTCAGCTAGAGAGTCCAGCTGAGTGGGACACAGAAGCTGATCTGGGTTGTTCTGGTAATGTTGATAAGATAAAAAGTTAAAACTAAATATTTACTAATTCTCTTCTTCCTCCTTTTCTTAATCTAAAATTGCCATAAGTTAAAGTGCCTGTAAACTAGTTTTTATAACATCCAAAACTTGTTTACTGTTTGTTCAATACTGAGTGTCAACAGTCTATTGTTGTCTTGGACGCAAAACAATTAATGGAATGTTTAACTCAGAAAGTTTTGATTATTAAGTTTTAATTTGTATATAGTTAGGTTTATTTGTCTGTAAATAAATAACTTTGTTTTAGAGAATTGAACTGGACTGGAACTACAAATTATTGTGTCTTTTTCTCACTTCCATTCTGAGAGGTATTGTCTTTCATAAAAGAACTCGTGTTTCCTCAGTAATTGAGAAGATGTGTAARCCCTGGTGGACAGGTTSTTACAAGGTCAAAAYTGAAACATGTTCTAAATACTTGAAACAGCAGAGAATGAGTTTGACTGGATGCCAGATAGACACAAACACAAACATTTCAAGGCCTAGCATCCCTCAAAGCAACGCATGTCACCCACTTTACATCATCTTATGATGAAAAGATTGTAGCATTTTGTTCAAACCATGTAAATAAGGATGTGAGAGGTTTTGTGAAATTCTGATCTCTCCTGATCTGTTAGAGCAGCTGCAGTAGACTTTCAGCTGCTACCACATCAAATGTTAGCTCAAGATCTGTCATGGTCGAGCACGTTCTCATGCCCCCCGCATCAAGGTAGTGATGTCATTATGTTGACGTGGGGGGGTTCCCTGCGCGTCCGTTCTGTACGAGACGGGGCGGAGAAGAACGATGTGTTTTTACAAGACTTGAATTGCATGAAACTAACCATCCTAGACCCGAAATTTAACTTCTAGTAGCCTCATAGAGCCTGACCCTGACCACAGACTCTGAAGTTAACCATTAAAGACCGTGTAAAGTAAAATTAAATTTGTGTTTTGAGTTTGCCACACGACAGAAATGTATGTTATTAATCACCCATCTAAATTTGACTGATTATAAACATTGTTTACTTTATAAAATTAAGTCTCAAAAATAATGAAAAAACATCATTGGCTCTGTTCTGAAAACGCTGGGGGCGTGTCAGCTGGAGTTGCCAAAACCACGCCCACGCGCTGAGCGTCACTGTGTCCGTGTCCTGTACTGAGGAGGAGATGTTTGCGAAGGCTGGCAGCCTATTGGAGTTCTCCAGCCCTACTCATTCGTCGGGCGCATTTCCTCCGGGCGGTGCACCGCGACTGGTTCTGGGTTGGCAGGGAAGGACTCGGGGGCGAAGGTGGCTTGCGGCCAAGACCGCGAGCTTTACAGCACCCTTTCCGCTCCAATCTCGCTGCTTCCCGGGGCCGTGGACTCAGTCCCTCGCTGCGTCCTCTCTCCTCGCGGGCGAGTGACGTGGCCCCTCTGCCCCCGGCGTCACTGTCGACTGGAGCGAACTGTTCTCAGTGCGCCCTGACCACGTCGCACCACCTGGGCGGGGAGCGGCCCTCGTACAACCGACGCAAGGAGTCGGCGGCGATGTCGGCTACCCACCCGACCTGTCTTGAAACACGGACCAAGGAGTCTAACACGTGCGTGAGTCGGAGGGTCCCCCGAAACCCGAATCATGCACTAAATAGCCAACACTTAGAATATTTACAATGTAAGCACAAACAGCAACTTACTATGTTTATTGGGTGAGGCATTATCCCACCGTCAGGTGCAGGAGAGATGGTGATGTCGGGAGGAGAGTCCGGGAGGGAGGGGGTCGGTAGAGCCTCATGAACCAAACTACTGTCCATAAATCCCAACTGTGTCTCCAGGTAGTTAGTAAAACTATCTGGAGT
>NW_013953059.1:67087-73092 GCF_001266775.1 Austrofundulus limnaeus
ATTGCTATCTGATGCTATCTGTGATAAGCAAGTGAACAGCAAAGGCCGAGGCGAAGAACGATTTTATATTGCTGGAGCAGCGGGGTTAAGCCGGGGTTATGTTTAAGGTGGTCACGTGACAAAAAGCAGCCACCTTTTAAAGCACGCCCTGACAATCCTGAAACAAACATATCTTTAAACACAAGTTGATCTATACCTCCAAAATCAAAGTATCTACAGTTGTGAGACTTTTTACTGATTTACAACAATGCAATTGTCACATTTATAATGCTTAATGAAGAAAATATTAAAATTTACTTCACATGGTCTTTAACCCTGATCGCTAATGTTAACCACATGTCTCATGTTAACCACAGACCCTAAAGTTAACCATTAATCCAGATTCCTCATGTTAACCTCAGACGTCTCGTAAACCCGGAAAAGCCGTGGACGGCAAGGATGGATGCACGGGGTACGCCCTGCGCGTCAATATGTTATGAGTCCGACATGAGGACATGTTATTCACTGGGTTACAGTTTTTCTTGGTTGCTTTGATGCAGCAGTCAACTCAAACTCCACATTTCCAGAACAGTGAACACACAGGCCTGAAGACACCAGTGGTCAAAGTGACACATGTTTGTAAAATGCTCTAACTGAGATAAAACATTTAAAATATGAAACAAAAGCTAGTGCTGCCTTCAAACAACACARCTTCTAACCAAGTGCCCAAGCTCTTCCAATTAATCATTACATACAAAAATTCCAACACTCGGTGCACCAATGCTTGTCATTGTAGCCTGTTACATCCCCTTCATGGCATTTTTCTTTCTACAGATGCTGTGTTGAATTTTTCTATTTGCAAAGAATTGGATCCAAAATTCAGAAATGCTTTGATTTTTTTCAGTTCCATGACATTCTTTTCAAACTGTGGTTGAAAACTGACAAACTGTAAATATGACAGACAGTACTGTGATGTAAACCAAAATAAAAATCAGAGAACAATAAAGTAGAGTTGCTCAAATTTCCTCTGAAACTTGAAACCCTCCGAACTACAGCTCCACCTTCACTTCACACACAGACTCCTCTTCTTCAGAACCCTCTGTCTCTGACTCCCTTCTGTCTTGACTCCATCCATGCTGGTGAAGATCAACACAGACGTGGCCTTTTAAGGCCTGCAGACTGACTGTTAAATGAAGGTTTGTGTGAAGGAGTGTCTAACACGTCTTCACTGATTTCATACTGATGTGGGAACTTTCTAATMGGATTAGGATGTTTCTGTTTGGTCACCAGAGCTAAAACAATGGAGTGTGGACTGCTTGAATCACATTTGTGTTAACTGTTCTGCAAAAGGCTGATGATTTCACATTACTTATTTTTTTGAGGCAACAAGTTTGCATTGTGTTTGATTAAACAGGACTTATTTTTTAAGTTGTACTTAATAAAATTAAGTTATGTGTACTATTTTGTTACTTAAAAATTTCAAGTTAGTTGAGTTGTGCAAACTTAAGGTGTACAAGTTAAGGTTACTTAATTTTTTTGAGGCACAGAGTTTGCATACATTTTTAAAGTAAAGTCAACTTATTGCGTTGTACACTGCTGCTTTAAAACGAGCAGCAAACTTGTTCTTGTTAAAAAGTTTTTAGATGTTTGCAAAGAGAAAATTCAAAACAGATGTAAAAGACGATGATCTTTTGTAAAAGAATGAAACATTTATAAAGCAAAAACCCCTAAAAGATCAGTGAATGATTTTAGTTGGAAAAACATTAAAAACCTCCAACAGCTGCAGTGAACTGACCTCAGAGCCTCCAGTCTACAGTTTGGACTCTCCAGGAAACCACAGAGCTCCTTCACTACAGAGTCAGACAGGGGGCTCCAGCTCAGGTCCAGTTGTGTCAGATGAGAGGGGTTGGACTTCAGAGCTGAGCCCAGAGAGGAACAGCTGATCTCTGACAAATTGCAGCTCCT
Source organism: Austrofundulus limnaeus (assembly GCF_001266775.1). Taxonomy (NCBI): domain Eukaryota; kingdom Metazoa; phylum Chordata; class Actinopteri; order Cyprinodontiformes; family Rivulidae; genus Austrofundulus; species Austrofundulus limnaeus. The sequence continues at coordinate 69,032 of NW_013953059.1, forward strand.
TAATCTGAATAAAGAATAAAAGATTTGAGCAGAAACCAACAGGATTCAGGTTAAACTGAAATATGAACTAAATGATAGAACTGGACAGAAAGTTTTACTGGTTGACAAAGACACAAAAACACAAATCGACTTGAAGAACGCACACCTCCCACTAAGACCCTAGCAATGTTTTTCCTACAATTATCCAAAGATGCCCCCCCACCCCCACACACTTATCCTGTAGCCTAATATCTACAGGATAAGTGTGCGTGTGTGACCTAGCTATGACCTAGCATTATTAATAGCACTCCTCACTGGTAGTGCACTTCTGCTGAGCTGTGATTTCACCAAAGTTCTGCTGGATGCTGATTATTTCTGGTGGTTGTTGTCAGTTCACCTTCAAAATTTAATTAGGTGTTGTTTGTGGCAATCTCCACATGCCCTGTAAAGCTGCATTATGTACTTACACCACAATATGTAATAATGCAATAAAATTGGACTTCAAAATATAATTACACCACATTTTGTAATAATTTCAGCAGCATTATATAATAATATTATCACACTTTGCTGTGATTGTTGAAAAGTGCTGAGGTGACTCTTTTTTAAGACRTAACATAGTAATGTGGTGCATTAGTAAAAGATTATAAACCAGTGTTTAACTTGTGYATTTTGAGCTGCTGAAAGAAATTTTGTAACTGATAATGTTAGATGCAGTTTTGTATTTTATACTTTCTGATCATTACAGCCTTACGGGCCCYGTACAGGGCCMGCAGATGGTGTCATTCATTGTTGTTTGCTAAAGTAAGTGTAAAACTTATTTTTTCCCAAATTTTTTCTAAGTCCGTCACAAAAGGTGTCTTGAATGTTTTTAAAATGAGTTGCCAAATTATTTTTGGATAAATATTTATGATTTTAGAGCTATACAARCATTCGTAAGTTACTTGAACCGTCGCGGAGCGTTTCRGTATCAGGAAGTTCTSMGCATCTGTTGCTGTGCAAGTTTTAGTTCCATACCCCTCCCTTTGGTGTCTTTGAAAAGACGAAGCTCTCACGAATTCAGGGATATATCTTGACACTGCGTTACTCTTTGTTTGGTGATGTGAAGTTCGTGTGTAACCGGGAGTATAAATAACAGTCCTCATGATTAAACGTTGAGGCAGAGTTAGGTCCATTCAGTGATTTCATGGTGTGCACAATGGTAGATTTTGATGATGCACAGTGTAAATGTAAAAATAAAAGGATATGTCATATGCAGAATGAGTCCTACAAAAAAAAAATCAACACTTTTATTAGACCAGATTCTCTTTTATAAAATAAAAACCCATTTGGCACAGTTTTGGGTACATTTGGCTAAATTGTGCCAAAATGCCATTTCTGCCTGACACACTGCTCACTAAAACCTTTGTGAAATGAATATACTTCAACTTATTCAGTCCTACTTTGCTACAATTTATCTCAAGATGTAGATGTATAAAATCTAAGGGCATACCTGGGTTTTCACAAGAGTTTTAATTGTGTTTTGCACTGATCATTTAAAAAAAATTAAGGCGAGGCTAAAAAAAAAAAGACAAATTTTCTTTATTTAATCACAAATTACTCAGGCACAGTAAGAGTTACAATAGTGGTTTCACTTAAGAAATTATCTTTAAGATCTTACCTGTACAGAGGTACCAAGAGTTAGCATTTAGACCTTACAACTGTGGAGCTMTTCTTGATTAATTTTGCTGTGTATTTTCAGGTGGAAATTACCTCTAAAACCTCTTAGTGCTTAACAGGGGCCATAACAGATTAAGAGTTGGTGTGTGTCTTATCATRTGTTCTTTCCTTAGCCTAAACAAAAATGAGTTATGCTTTACATTTGACGTAAAAGGCAACACCTCCAGGGATGTAACCAGGAAGAGATGTACATTATAAAGTCAATTCATAATGATAGCAGGAAGAAGTGTTAGTGTTTTTCAGAGTCTCTGCTCAGAGCAGAGCTCCTGGGTTTTGTTTTGGTTCAGTCCAAGGTCTTATGCTAAGGCCTGCTGMGTGCTGTATGAACCTGATTGGRGTCAGAAGATTGAGAATAAAGTTTTAAGAAGAATCCAGTGGATTTCTGTTTTATTCAGACATGCCATTTTAAACAACACGTTTATTTCTACACTGCTACAGACTTTAAAATAAGCAGCAAATGTTCTCATTCTAAAAACGCATTTAGAGGTTTGGAAAAAGAAAATTCAAAACAGACATGTTCAAGTTGAACTTAAATGAATGAAACATTTATAAATCAATAAAATCTGTAGGATCAGTGGTTGATTTTGTTTGGACAAACAGAAAACCTCTAACAGCTGCAGTGAACTGACCTCAGAACCTCCAGTCTACAGTTTGGACTCTCCAAGAAACCACAGAGATCCTTCACTCCAGAGTCAGACAGGTTCTTGTTGTCACTCAGGTTCAGTTCTGTCAGATGGGAGGGGTTGGACTTCATAGCTGAGCCCAGAGAAGAACAGCTGATCTCTGAYAAACTGCAGTTCCTCAATCTGAATAAAGAATAAAAGATGTGAGCTCAATAAAACAGGAAGAAGGTTCAAACTGAAGAGTGAGGACCATAACATCTTTAAACAACAACGTGGGGACAGTTTTGTGAAGTGAGGATATTTTCTTGGTCCTCAATTTTTTGCAGCTCTACTATGCTCTGCTAGTTAGGTTTAGAGGTATGGTGTGAATGAAGTTTTGGTTATGGTTAGGAATAGACCAGTAATGGTTAGTTTTAGAGAAAATGTCTGGGTTAGGCATAAATACAGTTACAAAAATGAATGAGTCAATACAAAGTCCTCAGTTTGATGCAAATACAAGTGTGTGTTTATGTGTGTGTGTGTGTGTGGCCTTGTTTTTCCTACATTGTTGGGCCCAGTTTTAAGGAAAATGCAGCCTCGTGGGGACCGGATGCTCCTTGTGGGGGGAGGCTGATTTTGGGTTGTGGGTTGGGTTTAGGACCAAGGTGTGAATTGAATTTAGGTTAGTTTCAGAGTCAGGTAGGTACCTGTGAGGTTAGCTTTAGGTTTGGTGGTCAGGGTTAGGATATAACATTACCAAAAAATGAATAGAAGTCAATGGACGGGCCCCGCAAGGATATAAAAACAAGTTTGTGTGTGTGTGTGTGTGTGTTTATTAAAACTCCCTGAAAGTTTTAATTAGAAAAACATCTATATCTGATACATCTTTGGGGTCATCCCACAGCTAATCAACCTGAATCTGCACATGAATATGTGTAACACAATGAGTTTGATAGATATTGAGCTAACATCTGGGTCCTGTTGCATAAAAATTGGATAAGGGATTAATCCAGAATTTCCTTGTAATCATGGGTGAATTAATCTTTGATTTGATTGCACAAACCAGGAGGCACATAGGTTCTCTGAAACTAACCTGGTCTCGACCAGGTTTAAAGTGGAGCTTATTACCTCTGCCAAGGGCGAGGTAATGTTTTCGGTCGTGTATGTCTGTCTGTCTGTCTGTCTGTCTGTTCATCTGTCTGTCGTTCTGTCTGTGGACAACATTACTCAAAAACTTGTGGATGGATTGTCATGACATTTTTACCACATGTGGGTACTGGTCCAAGGAACACACCTTTAAATTTGGGTGATGTTCCGGATGATGCGGATACAGGATTTTTTTTCTTTTAACACTCTGACRTCGGCAAAGCTGTGATGCTTTCACGGGGCGTGGGTTTCAAAGTGTCCAGCAGATGGCACTGTAGAATTGGTGTGCCCCTTTGTAACTCTATTACGGGATGAGGAAATTGGTCTTGGTGGAGGTTTGCATTCTCCGAGTGCTTCTAGTTTAAACTGTTATTGTTTCTGAGCAGATCTCTGACCATAAATCACTGTTTCATACAATGTTCCATGTTCTTATGAACATATCTGCCTCATTTTTTTACTTTAAATTAAAATCTTACAAAATATTTATATCAAGTTATAAAGATTGCCTGTAAAAAATCATTTTATATAGCAGAGCCTGTAAGGACATGACATTATGCCTCCCCCACAAAACACACACACACACACACACACACACACACACACACACACACACAC
>NW_013953059.1:73764-75148 GCF_001266775.1 Austrofundulus limnaeus
ACACACACACACACACACACACACACACACACACACACACACAATCTGGTACAGATATCTTTAGGGGGACCTGGCATTCACTTCCATCATTTTCTACAGCCTAATCCATACAGTCCCAAAAGTTTAAATCACATTTTGTAATGAATTAGTAAAAACAGCATTATGTTTTATTGACACGTTTTTGTAGATTTCTAAAACAACTTTTACAAAAACCCTTATGTGTTTAAGTTACATTTAACTTTAAACTTTACATTTTTGATTTACAGTTTTTGTGAAAAGCTTAATTATTTAATTCAAAAACATCAATAACCTGTGCATTGTAAGCAGCTACAGTCTTTACAAGAAGCAGCAAATATTTTAGTTAAAAATTATTTTATTTGTAAAGAAATAAAATTCAAAACAAACATGTTTAAGTTGAACTTTTGAAATGAATGAAATATTAACAAATTAATAACTTCTAAAGGATCAGTGAATGATTTAAGATGACAAAATATAAAAACAACTCCAACAGCTGCAGTGAACTGACCTCAGAACCTCCAGTCTACAGTTTGGACTCTCCAGGAAACCACAGAGCTCCTTCACTACAGAGTCAGACAGGGGGCTCCAGCTCAGGTCCAGTTCTGTCAGATAGAAGGGGTTGGACTTCAGAGCWGAGACCAGTGAAGAACAACTGATCTCTGACAAATTGCAGTGCTCCAATCTGAATAAAGAATAAAACATTTGAGCTGAAGYCAACAGGATTCAGGTTAAACTAAAAYGTGAAATAAATTATTGAAACGSACAGAAAGTTTCACTGRTTGACAGAGACRTAAAAACACAATGTTAGGCTCAGYGTTCKTTGAAGGAATGCATATCACYTCCKCCTTTCATCCCAGAGATTTACACTATCTTCTCATRATGAGAAAGTTGTAGCACTCTCATTAAATCGTAAATAATGTTCTGAAAGATCTTGTGATATTTTGAGATCTCTGCTGATCTGTTAGAGCTCAGAGTCTGGACTGTGCAGGATTCTCAGCTACTACCACATCAAATGTTAGCTCAGTGTAACAAAGGAGCTGGTATTAGTATTTAGGGAAAATTAAAATCAATTTATTTTCTGTTTTAAGGTAAATAAAAGATAAAAATGATAAACTAGTTAGTTTTTCCCCTTATAATTAAAATAATAAAACAATCAATTAACATATTTCTTTTAAATTTCACACTAACTGGTTCAAAATGTAAAATCCTGGTTCTTGTCAAGCTTGGGACCTATTGCATGAAACTACAGCAAGAACAAAGATCAAGTCAGGAGTTTTGTACTATCCTGGATGAATTCATTCTTGCTTTAGTTGCACAAACTAGCCCTCTGAAACTAACCTGGTCTCGACCAGGCTTATATAAAAAT
>NW_013953059.1:75864-77350 GCF_001266775.1 Austrofundulus limnaeus
GTTTAAATATCTGTTTTCTGCTATAAAAAAACCATCTATCCATTCTGTCCTCCTTGTTCCTAATCAGGGTCAGGGTGGGAGCTGGAGCCTTTCTCAGGTCTTAGACCATCACAGGGACACAAAAACACAAACAACTATCCACACTCTGGTCACACTGAAGAACTCCAAAAGGGTTTCAAACTGGGAACTCTGGAATCAGATCCCCCTGCTGCTGCACAGTATTTAAATTACTTATTATCAATAATAACAAATCATATCTACCACAGTTAATTATGATTATCATGAGGAGTCTTTAAGTTGAGATTTAATCAGGGAGTCAAATATTTACATGTATAAATTTATTATAAATAAGACTATAATTAAAGGTGAGCCGTGCAAATTTATGTTTGTATCAAGAAGTCCTCCGTGTTTCTCAGTACCACCAAAGAAACTCCTAGTCTCAAAAAGTGTGGTGAACCCTGCATTGGAGGATAACTACTCCACTCAGACACAGTTGGCTCCCCCCCAAAAAATGTTTTTGTGTTTGGTTAAATCTGTCCTTTATTAGATTTACCTGTTATCTTGATTTTCTGTTTGTGTGAAACATTTATAAATCAATATACTTTGAAGGATTGGTGAATTATTTTAGTTGAACAAACAGCAGTGAACTGACCTTAGAACCTCCAGTCTACAGTTTAGACCCTCCAGTCCAGAACACAGATGCTTCACTCCAGAGTCAGACAGTTTGCTCTGACTCAAGTCCAGTTGGGTTAGGTGGGAGGGGTTGGACTTCAGAGCTGTGGCCACAATGTCACAGTGAGTCTCTGAGAGTCCAGCAGCTCTAATGACAGAAAAAGTAAAATAAAAGTTCAGTCATGAAGTTTACAGGAAGATTCCAACTATTTCAGCCTCAGAAACTCAGAGCTGTTTAAACAAAAGCTGTGTTGTGGATTCTTACTCTGCTTCACTCTGAAATTATACAAATATTTGACTCCAACCATCTCATTATAAAGTCAAGAGGTGGAAARCTCCTTATGTAAAATTTATTTAGAAGCATTGAAATGTTTATGGTAACTTAAACTTGTTTTGTCATGTTTTAGCATGGCCTAAGCTTTTATCCTGAATGTTTTTTTACTTACTTTTCTTTTATACTTTCAGTAGATTTAAAACCAGTACTTTTATACTTTTACTTAAGTAAAAAAAACTTTTGTTGATACTTCTACTTCCAAAAAAGTATTTTAAAACCCCAGTACTTTTACTTAAAGAGGCTATATCATGTAAAATCAACTTTTTTGAGGTTTATATCATGTTATAATTTTATCCTCTCATCATTAACATGCCCAGATTCTTACTTTGGCTCATTCTTGCATGCTTGAGAAATCCTGTTGTGTCCTAAGGCAGTAGGCAGGGGATCAAAAACGACAGGACCCTGTCACAAATCATTTTACAGCACTTCCACTCATCCAGCTCACTTTGTCATAGCAGGACAGCAGAAAAGACCTGTTAC
>NW_013953059.1:78550-81688 GCF_001266775.1 Austrofundulus limnaeus
CTTATGTGCACGTCATGGATTGTCCATAACAAACACCATATTCAAGCATAAGGGTGTCCATATGTGCTCTTGGCACCAGGACACCCTAGGCCGCAGTTCAATGATCRACTTAGTGGTAGTTTCATCTGATCTGCRGCCGCATGTTTTGGACACTCAAGAGAGGGGCAGAACTGTCAACTGACTACTACCTGGTGGTGAGTTGGCTCCATTGGTGGGGGAGGATGCCAATCATACCTGGCAGACCCAAACATATAGTTAAAGTCTGCTGGGAACGTCTGTCAGAATCTCCCATCAGAMAGAGCTTCAACTCACACATCCGGGGGAACTTTGAACACGTTCCGTGGGAGGTGGGGGACATTGAGTCCGAGTGGGCCATGTTCCATGCCTCCATTGTCGAGGCGGCTTACTTGAGCTGTGGCCATAAGGTTGTCAATGCCTGTCGTGGCGGCAACCCTCAAACCCACTGGTGGGCACCGGCGGTGAGGGATGCTGTCAGGCTGAAGGAGTCCTATYGGGTCTTTTTGGCCTGTGAGACTCCRGAAGCAGCCGATAGGTATTGGCAGTCCAAGCGGATTGTGGCTCGGGTGGTTGCTGAGGCAAAAACTCGGGCATGGGAGGAGTTCGGATAGGCCAAGGAAAAAGACTTCCGTATGGCTTTGAGGAGATTCTGGTCCACCATCCGGCGTCTCGGGGGGGAAGCGGTTTACCACCAACACTATTTATGGTGGGGATGGTGTGCTGCTGACCTCAACTCGGGACGTTGTGGGCCGGTGGGCAGAATACTTCGAAGACCTCCTCAATCTTACCAACACATCTTCCCATGAGGAAGCAGAGCCTGGGSACCCTGGGTCAGACTCTCTAATCTCTGGTGCCGAGGTCACCAAGGTGGTTAAAAAGCTCCTYGCTGGCAGGGCGCTGGGGGTGGATGAGATTTGCCCGGAGTTCCTTAGGGCTCTGGATGTCGTGGGGTTGCATTGGTTGACGCAACTCTACAATATTGTGTGGACATAGGGGGCAGTTCCCCTGGATTGGCAGACTGGGGTGGTGGTCCCCTTATTTAAAAAGGGGGACCACAGAGTGTGTTCCAAATATAGGGGATCACACTTCTGAGCCTCCCTGCTACGGTCTATTTGGGGGTTCTGGAGAAGGGGGTCCATCAGATAGTCGAATCTTGGATTCAGGAAGAGCAGTGTGGTTTTCATCCTGGTCGTGGAACAGCGGACCAGCTCTACACCCTTAGCAGGGTCTTGGAAGGTGCATGGGAGTTTGCCCAGCCAGTCTATATGTGTTTTGTGGACTTGGAGAAGGTGTTTGACTGTGTCCCTCAGGGACTCCTGTGGCGGGTACTCCGGGAGTATGGGGTACCAGGCCCATTGACATGAGCTGTTAGGTCCCTGTATGACCAGTGCCAGAGCTTGGTCCGCATTGCTGGTAGAAAGTCGGCTTGTTTTCAGTGAGCGTTGGACTCCGCCAAGGTTGCCCTTTGTCACTGATTCTGTTCATAACTTTTACGGACAGAATTTCTCGGCACAGCCAAGGTGTTAAGGGGATCCTTTTTGGTGACCTTAGGATCACATCCCTGCTTTTTGTGGATGATGTGGTCCTATTGGCTTCATCAGATCATGATCTCCAGCTCTCACTTGAGCAGTTCGCAGCCGAATGTGAAGCAGCCGGGATGAGGATCAGTGCCTCCAAATCTGAGACCATGATCTTGAGCCAGAAACTGGTASCGTGCTGCCTCCGAGTCGGGGAGAAGGTTCTGCCCCAAGTAGAGAAGTTTAAGTATCTCGGAGTCTTGTTCACGAATGAGGGAAGAATGAAGCGGGAGATCGGCAGGCGGATTGGTGCTGCATCTGCAGTGATGCGGGCGCTGTACCGGTCTGTCGTGGTGAAGCGGGAGCTGAGCCAGAAGGCAAAGCTCTTTGTTTACCGGTCGGTCTACGTTCCTACCCTCATCTATGGTCACAAACTTTTGGTAGTGACCGAAAGAACGAGATTGCGGATACAAGCGGCCGAAATGATTTCCTTTGCAGGGTGTCTGGGCTCTCCCTTCGAGATAGGGTGAGAAGCTCGGTCATCCGGGAGGGACTCAGAGTAGAGCTGCTGCTCCTCCATGTCAATAGGGGCCAGTTGAGGTGGCTCGGGCATCTGGTTAGGATGCCTCCTGGACGCCTCCCTGGTGAGGTGTTCTGGTGTTAAGAAATGAATGTGAATACTTTTGACACCTCTGATGTTAAGTGTTTCACTCCAACTTTTAGAATAATCTGAACTTTTGTCTTTTTTTATTCTCATTAAAGTTGTATGTATGTCTCTGATTAAATTGAGCAGATTTTTGCAGACCAAATCCACATCTGCCCACATGAAAAATTATATAAATACATTTCTAAATTGACCTTTGACCTGTGAACTTCAGTCATTTCTATGAAAATCTTTTAATCGAATAAAGATTACAAAGTGTCTCGAATTTAAACCATATAGAATCCTTCATAGTTAAAAAAACTACTAATAATTCAAACAGCTGATCTCCCCTGACTGCTGATTGAATGAAACATCTGGACTCACAGAAACTTTCTGCAGTTCCTCACAGCTGGAATCAGTCTCAGTCTACCCTGGTTTGTTGCGTTGTACGTCTTCACGTTCAACTCATCCAGAACCTCCTCTGACATCTGCAGCATGTAGGCCAGAGCTGAACACTGAATCTCTGAGAGTTTCTTCTCTGATCTGTTCTCTGTCTTCAGGAACTCTTGAATNTTAGGATGATTAATCTAGATTAGCTTTGTAGAATGATGCAGTAGAGTAGCAGATTGTAAAGAGCTTTATACATCCTGATTGGACAGAAAGGAGCTATATAAGTACAGTCCTTTGACCATTCTTTCTTTGGATACTGTTTGAGGGTAGAGCATTGATGACTCCTTATAATATTAAATTTATTATGTGTTTTATATGTTTCAGTATTTATTTGTAGAACTTCTTTTGTGTACTAAATACTCTGGGTGATGTGTTTCCTTGATTTAGTCCAAGTTAATTCAAACTAGTAATACAAGTCTGGTCATCCAAGCAGACAAATCAATGGTTTTACAGGGATTGACAAAAACAGACTAAAAAGCAGCAAACACACAGAGACAGGCTGAGAACCCA
>NW_013953059.1:82030-84545 GCF_001266775.1 Austrofundulus limnaeus
CCATGTGAGGATGCAAAACTTTCTTTTGATTCATGATGGGAATTATATTTAAAATACCATTTGAGGTTTCCTATTTACGTACATTAGCATTGAATGTTCTTCTTACACTTATAAAAAAGTCTGTTTCATACCTAATTTTATAGAGTGAAACTGTTAGTGACATTGAGAATATGACAATATGCAAACAAAACTGAGAAGGAAAGTTGCAGTGATATTTCAATGCAGTTTCATTTAATTTAAGATCATTTACACTTGAAAGTAGACCTAAAAACTAAAGGTACAAGGCCAAAACAGGGGGCAGCAGCGGCAGCTCCACACTTAGTTAGCAAAGAAAAAAAAAACAACTTCAAAATTAAAATAAGAACATGAATGAACAAAATAGAAATGAAATAAAGTTGTGTGACGCCATACATTTCTTCTTCTACGCCCGTTTCTTGCAACCAATGCACAAGGTTTAGAGGTACTGCCACCTGCTGGTCCGTAAAAGAACAGCACTTTGCCGTGTGCCGCTGCACGTCAACTATAAACACAGCTGCGAAACTGTAAACGCAGAAGCCGACACGGCTCAGTGCACGCGCGCTCCAGCCGGCGGACCAAAGCGAAAGTATACCTCGGGCTTGAGGCAGATGAAAGCTAATCAGTCCACAGCTGTGTCCGGATAGTTTTGTATGGCTCACTCAAACATTCACATGTCATTATTATTAACTGGTGTTAGATCTGAACAGTTAAAGGGTAACAAACATTGCCTTTTTTTTAACACTGAGTAATAGAGGAGGATTGTTGTGGAGCACGTATTGGGTTGCAGAGGTATTAAAGGGGATCGTGAGACCTTGGATACTAATTTTTCTAATCTTTAAAACAGATTAGAACAATTTCAACATGTTGCCAGAAAATAGTTAATACAGGCATACATTTCCTCATGAGGAGTGGGCCAAAATACCTGCTGAGAGGTGAACTGAACACATTCTTCAATAGGTTCTTTTCAGGAACAGGCAGCATCATCTTCTCTTGTCTACAGTCAAACAGACATATACTGTATATCTTTGACCCAAAGTTGCCAAATCACACATTTTATCTTCTACTTCTGCAATAGACATCTTCCTATATGAGCCTTTTGCTTGTACTTGGGTTTTGACTGCTGCAGATTGTGAAAAAATCCTCAAGTTACTTTAGGATGATTAATCTAGATTAGCTTTGTAGAATGATGCAGCAGAGTAGCAGATTGTAAACAGCTTTATGCATCCTGATTGGACAGAAAGGAGCTATATAAGTACAGTCCTTTGACCATTCTTTCTGTGGATATTGTGTTTGAGGGTAGAGCATTGATGACTCCTTATAATATTACATTTATTATATGTTTTAAATGTTTCAGTGTTTATTTGTAGAACTTCTCTTGTGTACTAAATACTCTGGGTGATGTGTTTCCTTGATTTAGTCCAAGTTAATTCAAACTAGTAATACAAGTCTGGTCATCCAAGCAGACAAATCAATGGTTTAACAGGGATTGAGAAAAACAGACTAAAAAGCAGCAAACACACAGAGACAGGCTGAGAACCCACTGCAGTCACCCTGTTATTGATGCCATACATATCTGAATATTTCTGGTTGAAAACTGAGAGAAAATAAACTTCCCATAAAACCAGACTGATAATTCACCAGTTTTCCACCAGAAATTAAATCTGAAAACATTTTATTTGTTCTTTGAGGAGTTCCAGGAGCCGAGACTCAGGGACAGGTTTCTTACTTTTTGCCTGAAAGTCCAGGTTCAGTCCTGAAGCATAGAGGTTCATGTATGGAGTTGTCACTCCTCATGGACAGACAGCTGGGGCCTGGAGACTTTTCCTTCCCCTGATTTTCCATCTTCTGGTCTTCAGTCACTCTGAGAGAAAAGACAGAAAGACTTAGTTTCCATGTGGTTCAGGTCCAGTCAGTTTTCTGCTGTCAACTGTTCTCTGAGCTGTCTGTAAAATAGAAAGCAGAATAATTTATGACCTTTTATCAGATTTATGTCCTCTTTAATTTTAAATACATTTCACCAGGTCCAGTGACCAGTGATGTCCATGCTGTTCGGTGATTAACTGAACAACCAGTTTGATTAGAATTACAGAGAAACATGTGGGAAACCTTTTTAGATTTTTTGTTTGTCAGACTATATCCCAAGACAAACAGATCTGACTAAACTGAACAGTGAAATATAGGACCTGATTGTGGTTGAATGGACACCCCTCCCCCCCCATCGCTCAGCCACTGCCTCCCATCATTGTAGATCATTGGAAAGAGTGACTGTGTTGGTCAACAAGCAAGAGAAGAGGGCAGTGGAGATAGATATAACATTCCAAGTGACTCAAACACCAGAATGAAGTAGTACAAGAAGCTTGAGTAATACCAGGTGCTGAAAGGGGAAATACAAAAGTTGTGGAGAGTCAAAGCATCATTAGCTCCAGAGGTTATTGGAGAACTTGAAGAATGGCTTCACCAGATCTCAGAAACAACCTCAGGGATCTTAGTCCAGAAG
>NW_013953059.1:86614-89513 GCF_001266775.1 Austrofundulus limnaeus
CCATTACTCTCTCTATCCTTGTGTACATTATTGTTTATGATTGTATATTGTTGTTTTTGTAAATAAAGTTTATTATTAAAAAAAGGTTTGTTTCTGGATGTGTTTCCTGGTTCTGGTGACTGGTCACTGCTTAGCTGTTGCCTATCGGAGCCAGAGGCCAATTTCAAGGTGTTTAGAAGAGGAAGTGATGGAAGATAAGTTTATTTTATATTTAAACATAAAAACAGCATTCTAACAGCTAAAGGTGACATAGATACTTTATTATGGTATTGTATTTAAATATATGCCTGAGAAACACATAATATTGGCCCTTTAACACCAACCAGTTTTTAATACTGAGTGTCACATTAACATAAAAATAATGTTAGTGTTAAAATTAGAGATGTGACGTTCGTGAACGATCCGAATCTTTTGAACGGCTCTTTGCAATGAACGATAGGAGCCGAACTGCAGGCAGTAACAAGCCATTTGTAGTTTTATTTCTTTTATTCCTCATGTAATATTTATTTTTTTCATAATTAAATCACTCCCGCTTTGCTTTTTCACGGAAAACAGGAGGAGTTGTGGTGTACAGAAGCTCACAGTGAGAGGGGAAGGGGGGTTTATGCTAGACAAACACATGGGTCCACCCACATGACGGGATGACGTCATTACGTACGGCTACATGATGACGTATTTCCCTACGTGATGACGTCATACGTTCAAAATCGAACGGCTCTCTATGACACAAACAGCTCCCCAAGATCCGGATCCCTTCAAAGAGCCATCTGTCCCATCTCTGGTTAAAATGGTGTGAAAAGTAAAACCAGCCAGACTTTAATATTCATCAACGTTCAGTGTCCCATTAACATTTCAACAGTGTTAAAATATAGTGTTAAAATAACACTATTATTAATAAAGAAAATGATGGTGTTAAAAAGATTGACATCATAAGGTGTCAATACACCATCAAATTGAGTGTAAATTTAACAGCCAACATTAAAGTCAAACTCTTTGTAGAGTTGCATCAACACTGCTCAGTAGTCATTAGAAAAGTAAAATGGAGTCACCCTTCAAACACCAGGAAGTGCCTCTCACTCATGGTGTCGATTTATGGCCAATAACACAAACTTAAACTTGAACAACTTGATCAAACTGAACAAGAAAACAAACCAGAACAACTCATTTTTTCTTTCTTGAACTCCTTTAATAGTCATAAACCTACAAACACATCATTTCTACAAGGTTACCCAGCATTCCTTGCTGTGAAAATACTGGTCTGTCTGACATGAGGTGGAAGAGGACGGGGCTTTTCATAATACTTATTTCAACACTGCATGGCGTCTTATAACACTGTTAAGTGCTATGTAAGACAACAGTGGGCGGAGCTTATTTAACACTGTTCAGTGTTGAGACAACACTGAGGAAATCAACACTGAATTAACATCAACATCGAGTGTCAGTTTACTCATAAAGTGTTAAAATACTAGAGGGTGTTAAATCAACACCCAAAATTTAACACTGAAATTTTAACACTCCTGTTTTTACTAAGATCTTTAAAACATTTTTAAATGTGTTGACCTTGTTTACACTGTATGCGTCTTCGCTCTGGTCCACTGCACCACTCAGTTTGCTGTCATGTTTTCTCCCCAATTTACACTGTGTCTGCWTTGCTCCATTGCAAATAAGCATGCACAGGAAATGCACAAGATCGTGCAATAAATCCGGCTGCGGAAGTCAGACCAAATTGACAGGATTTGGCAGGAAAAAACCCNTCCCAATACTTACGTTTTGCTGATGTCAAAATTGCAAGCATGCAATACTCGGTTCGGCCCGCTTGGAATCACTGCCGAGGTGGTTCTGAAAGTGCGGTTGGAGACACATTTTTATTAGTTTGTTCTKAAAAACAACTTTTCCATTATTTTTCCACTTTTTCAAGTTTCTTTTTTTAGAGGGATGGTGTCTGTTGTAGACTATCCAAGTTCTTTTGAACACAACAGACACTTCATCTTTTAGAATAGGAGAAATGAGAAAAAACAAATCAGAACACATGATCCACGGTGAGTTTTTTTTTCATATTTTGGTAGTTATTATCAGCAATGTTTTATTACTACGTGCATACATTATTATTATTAGTAGTAGACTGGGGGAACTTTCCTCTTTCTTGCTGGTTTCATTGGACAAAAAGTCGATCAGATGAATAACTTAAATGCATGCAATACAGTTTCATGACAACATAATGTTATGGGAGATTCAGCAGCATTTGCTGGCTCTTTTGAATCTTGCGCATACAGGTGAGCCAGTTCCTGAATCAGTCACGTTGTGCGACCCGCCAGTGAGGCTTCGAACATCACTACAAGCGTCACCAACACAAACCTCGATACGTGCTCCACAACAACCCTCCTCTATTACTTGGTGTTAAAAAATAGGCAATGTTTGTTACCCTTTACCTGTACAGATCTAACACCAGTTGATAATAATGACATGTGAATGTTTGAGTGAGCCATACAAAAGCATCCGTACACAGCTGTGGACTGATTAGCTTTATAGTGTCGATTTATGGCCAATAACACAAACTTAAACTTGAACAACTTGATCAAACTGAACAAGAAAACTAACCAGAACAACTCATTTTTTCTTTCATGAACTCCTTTAATTGTCATAAACCTACAAACACATCATTTCTACAAGATTACCCAGCATTCCTTGCTGTGAAAATACTGGTCTGTCTGACATGAGGTGGAAGAGGACGGGGCTTTTCATAATGCTTATTTCAACACTGCGTGGTGTCTTATAACAACACTGTTAAGTGCTATATAAGACTTAACAGTGGGCGGAGCTTATTTAACACTGTTCAGTGTTGAGACAACACTGAGGAAATCAACACTGAATTAACATCAACATCGAGTGTCAGTTTACT
>NW_013953059.1:91065-92263 GCF_001266775.1 Austrofundulus limnaeus
GCTGGAGAGACATGAGGAAGAAAACAGGAACATGACAGAAAGTAAACATAAAAACACTTAACACAGACAAAAATCATAACAGAATCAGTCACGTTGTGCGACCCGCCAGTGAGGCTTCGAACGTCACTACAAGCGTCACCAACACAAACCTCGATACGTGCTCCACAACAATCCTTCTCTATTACTTGGTGTTAAAAAATAGGCAATGTTTGTTACCCTTTACCTGTTCAGATCTAACACCAGTTAATAATAATGACACATGAATGTTTGAGTGAGCCATACAAAAGCATCCGGACACAGCTGTGGACTGATTAGCTTTAGTTTAATCTGACTCCGATCATAGATAACCATGTCTTTTCCCAATCTACATCAACATACAGATTATTCCAATAAAATATTGAAGCAGGTTTACTAATAGTACTCTTTTGTATTATTTCTGTAGTATGTTTATTTTTTGTTTTAAGGCTCAGGAATGGATTTGAGTTCCCAATAAATAATTCTGGAAATTGAGGACATGAGCTCTATCAGCAGAAGTAATGAGGAATTTTAAACCTGCTGGGATGGCATCAAAAACAACAGCAAATTCTTTAGGGGATATAGGGAAGTTAAATTCAGCAAGGAATTCATTATACCTAAACATTTGACCGTCCTTATTAAACAGTTGTTTTACAAATAAAATATCATAGTTCACCCATTTCTCAAAGACGTTATCCTACAAACTCACCTCTGGCTTAATATATTCCAAATATTGATCCTCTTTTTTCCTTTTGTCATTTTGACATATTGAAAATGAAACATTAACGCACCTTTTCTGGGACTGCACAATTAGTAAAACCTTTTGGTGTGACAATTTGTTTTTTAATAGTAAATTTGATACGCCTGTTAAACTGAAGGTAAAACATGTTTCGTTTGGTATCTTTGATTTTAAAATCTCAGGGATAAAATATATCATGAACTTTCTCATACCATTTGTTAAATTCCACATTCATGCAAGCAAATTTACAAAAAAAGCCCAGTATCTGTTTTTAAGGCCTATCTGAACTGTTTTTTGGACTCTGAAATTCGACAATAACTCTGAAGCTTTAAAACTAAAAAAAATTACGTGAAGAATTTGTTATAACATTTTATTTTGTCTTCTGTTTTTTTGTTTTTGTATTTTTTGTTCCCATTACTCTCTCTATCCTTGTGTACATTATTG
>NW_013953059.1:96009-97831 GCF_001266775.1 Austrofundulus limnaeus
CTTAAATACACTGACCACTAATGGGTGAACTGAAAACACCTGGTGAGAAACACAAGGGTGACAATCAGACTAATGGGGAGCAGCTGGGCTGAGACACTGGGGAAACATAGAAACACTAGGAAAACCAAGGTGAAAACAGACAAACCATGACACAAATGAATTAATTCTGTGGGAGACGGACTGGAAACAACAGTTGAAATGGCATATTTATACGTAAATTTTGACAAAATTTATGTATAAATATACCCAAACATTTATTGATTTAGATAGGATTTTGAAAAAATATTGTGTGTCTTTGGTGAATTATTTTTGAAAACATGGATACTGTGCTCATACCTTTTCCTGATGGTGTAACGTGATCTTTGTAGATTGTCTCAGCACTTGCTCTGCCGTCTGGCAAAAATATGATCAAAACTAATTTTTAGGGGGGTCGTGCGCACGCCGCCCTGCACTGCCCTGTGGATGCAGTGTAAATGTTTATAATGTGTGTGTTTTTACTGCAGATGTCGTGACGGAGTGCAGCGGACGCAGTGTAAATTGGGGGTTACATTTGTTACATAACACATTTAGGTTTGGTTTTAGGGGTTTATSGGTAGCAGAATTAGAAAATTTATATAGCCGTTTGGATGTAAGTGAAGCTAATATTTTGGTCAGCTGTGCCTACCACATGATCTGCTTAAGGTAACTTTAAAYTGCACAAAATGTGGCATTGTTGATTAAGAGACCCATCCAATATGGCAGCAACACTGGATTTGCTTCAGCATGTAAAGAGACGTCTATGTGTATTATGCCTATGGTCTGTCTTTAACGCCATAAAGAGCAGCACTTTTAACAGACTGAGACCTGGTGGAGTTTTATCCTGAAGGTAAACAAAGTGGATCTCTTACACCACAGAAAAAATCTTCAGAGACAGGAGAAGCAGAAAGTTTAAGACTCACCGTGATTCACCTGCTGGGTTCTTCTKTATGCTGTTCAACAAACAGAACCTGCTTGTTTTGTTCTTATCTGTTGAAAACAGTATCACGTGTTTGTGAGGCTCTCCCCACTTTTTTACTTCCAATCGGGCACGTTTACCTGTGTGGGTGTGTGTGTGTGTGTGTGACTCTCCCAGCCATCACTTAGGAATTTGAATATTTCAACACCTCAACATGATTCAGAGTTTAAGCTGTCAATAAGAGACTTTTCTTTGTCAGACAAGAAGTTGACAAATGATAGTCATGTTTCTGCTGTGGCAGCTCTGACACCAAYGCTGGATTGTTCTTCTGTTCACATTTCTGACTGATCTGTAGATCCTGCAGATCTGTGAAAAACACAAACATTTAAAGAAGAAGAATGAAGCAGCAGAGTGATGTTTCATCTAAAAATGTGTTTTTAATTACAATAATTTTCTAGCTCATAGTTGGTTCAGCTAGATCAGTGGTTCCCAAAGTGTGGGGCGCGCTCCCTGAGGGGGCGCCGTGCCACTGCAGGTGGGGCGTGGCTTGACTGACTGGAGGGAAGGTGGAGGGGGGAATGCTCAGACGTTGTTGGTCTGGACAGGTTTTTGATGGAGATTTATTCTTAATCAACAAACTTTTATTTTTTTTCCTCTCAGGGTGTTGTTCATGTTTAAAAACACACTTTGCACAGAAAGAATTTTAATTTTTATTGAACCAATTTTGAACATTTTCACAAAGTTAAAAAATTACACTTAATTACTGTTAAGATGGTTTTTAAGAGGTTGTAATTAATTGCAATCTATTTTTTTCAGTTTTCTTTCATTAGATAAAGAACATTTTGTGGTGAGAAATAAACTGAAATGAGTTTAAAAACAAAATATCTG
>NW_013953059.1:104744-106088 GCF_001266775.1 Austrofundulus limnaeus
GTATTTGTACTTAGTTACTTTACAACTCTGGATTTGATCATTTTGCAATGTTTTTATCATCTTCCATCATTAAAATGAGCACTCGTGGATATATGTTTTTGTGTTTTTGTCTTTTAGGAAAATATCTCCTGAACCAATGGACAGATTTTGTTGAAACTCAGATTTATCATTAAATCTACAATTACTTAAAAATCAACCCATTAAAAATGGCTGCCACAGCTAAAGGCCCTGTCACAGTAGACAACTTATGCCAACTCAAGAAASATATTTTATGTCTAAATTGYTAATAAAAGTYATATATTTGAGTAATTTGTTTGAATTACATYATGTACATGCTAAAAAGAAGCTTCCCGATGCCTTTTCTTAATTCCATCTTCAAAGTCGACATCTTTAAAATGTTCATAAATTGGCATAAGTTGTCTAGTGTGACAGGGCCTTAAGCAATGCTTTCAAACACATAAATGTTTAGTAAAGAAATGCTCTCTTGACCATAAACTCTGAAGCTGAGTTTGTTTTTCCTAACTGAACAGAACTGATTTCTTTAAATTTACCTTGTACCTAAATAATGTCTGATATTTCTATTAGAATTACTGTCCTTGGACAATAAATCAAATACAGGCTGACAACTGCTTATGTTTCTTTTAGCTTTTGAAAAAAAAACAACAACATTTGTGAATGAAGTTTGTTTTATTTGACTATTACRTGTTTTAAACATGACTAATGTTGATTTTATATATTTTAACATATTCTCTTTCTGTTTTTCAGACAAAACTATTGAAAGGGGACATATGATGTTTTAAATCTTTCCTTGTCACATTTAAATCATTCAGTTTGGTATACATATAATGTGGAACTGTTTTGGCTGATGTAAAACCTAATAAAATCATTTCCTTGCTTGCAGTGCTAATGAATAAAAAAATGACAGTCTCTAATGGTAAAACTTTTGCCTGTAATTATATGAGTTCACACTTCAGCAGATATGAGTCTGATTATTATTATAYTGATCAGTTAATCTGGTGCCCACAGCTTTAATGAGAGCAAAAATAAGTGTAAGTTTAAATAAAAGTGACATGGTTCTTTCTTCCTCATTCTTATCTTCTTACCAGTTATTTCAGAAGATTTTGAACTAAATAAAAGTGTGGTAGTAGCTGAGAGTCATCCTCAACACATTTTGTCCAAAACATCTTTAACTCCATTTCTTCTGATCACCAGGGGTCAGATTTATAAAGGATTGCGTGGAAACCATACTAAAAGTGAACGTACGGCCAAAAGGCGGAAATGGCGAAGGCAAAAAAAAAAAAATAAATAAATAAATTCAGATTTATAAAACCATGCGTACGCATG
>NW_013953059.1:106098-109048 GCF_001266775.1 Austrofundulus limnaeus
GTTTAAATGTTTGGCGGGGTTGTTTGTTTCTCTGAGTTCTAGGTTAAGAAAATACCAGACAGGTGTAACATTTTATTGGCCAACTATAACCTTGACTCCGCCCATAACAGAGGTTTTAAAAGTTAGTGCAGCTCCCGGCAGAAAAAAGAAGAAGACAGAGAAAGAGAGTTTTTCAACACCAGAAGCCAGAAACAGCTTTCCAGAAGCTCAGCAGAGGTCCTGCCTGCCAGCCCCTCCCCATGAACTGGGCAGGATGGTGGTCCTTCTGCATCTCCCGCTGATATAACGTACAGCCACCGTTTCACATCGACTCWACACCTGAGTTTGATTTTATAGAAGTTAAATAAGCTAATTGTAATTCATGCGTCATTTTTAGTTCGTTTTTCTCTACAAAGTTGAAATCAAATTAAGAAGTTTTGCAGCCGCCTAAAGAGGACCGGACCACGCTGTCACCAGCTCACCACCCACCTTTCTGAGTGAAGGGCCAGCAGCTGAACAGACACCCTGAGTGTCCGACCGGCCACCACACTGAAGCATTTCTTTGGGGAACGTCACCTAAAGATTCTTCAGTCAGCCGACGCCTCCTCCTGGTACCGCCATCAGCAGAACAAAAGGGTAAAAGTGATCATTTGTCCCGGTGACACACAGGTGCTCAGACGTAATTTGATTCTTATCTTTGTATGAGATTTGATCAACTAAATGATTTTTCTCCCTAATTTAACTAGGACCCCTTTTGTTAAATCATCAGCAACAGCAAACTCACCTCACCTCACTCCAAGCCTCAAACTCACCTCTCAGTGTTTATTTTATGTTTATTTGTTGTTTGTTTATTGTTTGTTTGTTTTGTTGTTATTCACTCGTGATTGCAAACCCTTTCAGTTTTTACCTGGTTCAATTATGTCATCATTCCTTACGCGCCATAGTTGTAAATACATTTAATCTGTAAATAAATGGCCCGTGGAGAACGTGCCAACATAAGCTAATGTCACTTTTGTGTCTTGATAAAGTATTATTGGTTCTGAGAAGCAAAGAACTCATCAAACCATTTTGGGTACATTTATTGTGAGACTGATTACAATAAAGTCACAGGTTTTCGTCTCTTTCCTGGGTCAATCCTTGACTAAATTAAGAGCGTGGTGCCTCGAGGTCAGATAATTTGCGTATTTAAATAATTCACAAATGATCCATTTTAGAATATACCCCAAACCCCTACAATATAAACTGAAACAGCTGGACTAGTGCATCCTAAATTTAACATCTATTCATTCTTTTAATACAACAGTCATTTCTGCAGTTTTTGGGGAGGTCACCTCCTAATAAATGTCCTTACAGAAAATCTAACTGCTCATTTTAAATCTAYACTTTGACTTTTAATACTTAACTACAAAAAATAACAGATACTTTAAGACNTTTTAAATCTATACTTTGACTTTTAATACTTAACTACAAAAAATAACAGATACTTTAAGACTTTTACTCAAGTAATATTCCTAAAGGAGACTTTAACTCTTACCAAAGTCGTTTTTTGGTAAGATACTTGTACTTTTACTCAAGTATCATTTTGTGGTACTTTATACAACACTGCCCACAGGTGGACAGTGTCAGCAAAATCTGGTAGGTTGCTGAAGAGCTGGAGAGTTGAGGTCCAATTTTGCAGACAGACAGATTTCAAGCCAAAAAGTATGTCATGCAGTTAAAACAAAGTTTTTATCTCAGGTTGACTTATCCTGGTGTTGGTTCTAAAATATTTTAGACCTGAGTTTCATGTTATTTTCTCAGAAACAAAACAAAACAAAAAAAACATCAAGGCAGATAGACAAGACTCGAGTCAGGGAGTGAAGCCACTTCTCCCAGGAAAAGGGTTTCATGTTTACATCAGATTGTCCAGGCTTCTACCTCTCAAGGTTGAGCTAAGATAGTACTGGAGACACGTATTTCAGTCCAACAGTTTTAAACAAAACACAGAACATGAGTCTGTTTCCCAATGAGAGCGTTGACTGAAAAGAAAAGGAAAGAAAACATGTTAAAGCTCTTTTAACACTTCAATGATTAGAACAACATCTGCATGAACTGTTCAGATCATATTGACATCAGTCATGTCTGACAAAGAAAAATAAATTTAATGTTTTTTTCTTAAATTTAAGAATATTACATTTATGACATTAAATGACAATATATCTTATTGAAACAGACTACAATATGTCAAGAGCAATCTTTAAAACAACTTAAAGAAAATAGTTCAGTTCAGTTCTAGAACATAACCTGAGGGTTCAGAGGTCATCACAGAATAGAGGTCACTTCACGCTTCAGTTGATTACAAACTCCAGTGTTTTCAAATGTAGTCTAAGAAACAGAGAAATGTTAAATTGTAGGATACGTACAAACACATCTACTCTACCCAGCTCAGCTGAGCTCCCTGCTCAGACTCTGATCCACTTCTTCCTCCCTGCTGGTCTGATAATAGAACATAGATGGTTTGCCAACTCAGCCCCTCCGAAATAGGGGACAGTTTCTCCAGGGGTGGGGCTTAATAACATAATATGTCAATTATGACATCACCACACAATATTTCTTAGTTCCCCAACATTTAGGTTGGAATCCTCATAAACACGATTTAATCTTGTTTCTGTTATTTCCATGTAGCATGATGGCGGGGGGGGGTTGAAATTCAGCCCAGGAGCTTGGTTTGCAGAAGACTTTTGTCTCATCGCACGATGGACACAAGCGGAACCATAATTTTAATGCAGATACATTATCTGCTGTATTAAAACAGATTTTTTCAACAATCAAACTATAACAAGCAGCTTATCTGAAATATCACAGCAAATGCTGGTAAACAAAAAACTATTTCAAAAATGTATAAAGACCTATCACCCTAACACATCCATCCATCCATCCATCCATCCATCCATCCATCCATCCATCCATCCATCCATCCATCCATCCATCC
>NW_013953059.1:116108-117814 GCF_001266775.1 Austrofundulus limnaeus
GATAAGTTTATTTTCTATTTAAACATAAAAACAGCATTTTAATAACAGCTAAAGGTGATATACAGTAGATACTTAATTGTATAGTATTTAAATATATTCCTGAGAAACACATAATATTGCCCCTTTAAGTGTTTTGCCCAAGGACACAACAACAGAGACAGCTGGATCAGGGGATCAAGCCGGTGAACTTCCGGTTCCAGGACGACTCCTCTAACCACTCTGTCACAGCCGCCCCGACCTAACGGTTTTCTATTTCCCTCTTCTTGGAGTAAAAGTACTCATGACTTTATTTCACACAGCGCTGTGTGACTCAATGTCACTCAGTCACTTGTTACATTTTGCACAGATTTATTAAAAAAAAAACACAAATCCAGCCCTTTCATATCATTATAAATCTTTGAATCAGGTAGCAAGCTTTGATGTAACTTCTGAATTTTTGAAGTTTTGTATGTCAGTGATCACAACTTGCCAAACAAATCCCTCTCCAACACAGAGCTCCTGAAACTGW
Organism: Austrofundulus limnaeus; assembly: GCF_001266775.1. Lineage (NCBI taxonomy): Eukaryota > Metazoa > Chordata > Actinopteri > Cyprinodontiformes > Rivulidae > Austrofundulus > Austrofundulus limnaeus. Next base: position 116,617 of record NW_013953059.1, read on the forward strand.
TTATTTGTTTTATACGGGCTGGAGCTTCAGGTTTAAACAGCCCATCACTAAAACCAGGCAGTCAGGTCAGACTCAGTGACAATCTGGCACAGGTAAGCAAGGCAGGTGAGTTCATGGAGAGGGAAAAACGATGCAATAAAGGAATCAGAGCAGCAGGAGGCGCTGCGTTCAGATTGTCTCACAACWAACTGGATCAGGATCAAACTGTGACCCCTCAACTCTACTCCTCATCAGTGTCCAAAGACACAATCTGAAGAACAAATGGGTGAAGAACCTTTTAAGTTCATAAATACTGTTTACTAGAGACTCATCCATATGTGGTACACTCACCAGGCACTGTATTAGCTACACCTGGATTCAAACAAGTGGTTCCTCTGTCGTCTCTCTCTCATCTGACATCAACAAGACATTGTTGTTCGCACAAATGCAGCTCACTGATATCTCCTCTTGTTTGGACCTTTCTCCTGTAACATTATTTTTGTGTGTGTGTAAAAATCCCAGTAAATTAGCAGAGTTTGAAACACTCAGAYCAGGTCGACTGGTACCAACAATCATCTTTAATCTTCTGTCTTCCTCATTCTGATGCCTGGTTTCAACTTCAGCACAGTGACATGGAGGCCTGGAGTCTCAGCCATGTGATTATCTCATTAGTTATTTGTGTTATTAAGCATCTGAACAAGTGTAAACTGAGTGTATTTGTGTCATCAATACTCTAAATAAACATTTAAACCGTACTCTGTGTGTACTTATCTTCGGAGCCCGCGAGGGGACATGGGGGGATATTTTCTTTTGCGTTACCTCGCAATACCTTTGCGTTCCCTCGCAATATTTTTGCGTTCCCTCGCAATACCTTTGCGTTCCCTCGCAATACTTTTGCGTTCCCTCGCAATACCTTTGCGTTCCCTCGCAATACTTTTGCGTTCCCTCGCAATACCTTTGCGTTCCCTCGCAATACTTTTGCGTTCCCTCGCAATACCTTTGCGTTCCCTCGCAATACTTTTGCGTTCCCTCGCAATACCTTTGCGTTCCCTCGCAATACTTTTGCGTTCCCTCGCAATACCTTTGCGTTCCCTCGCAATACTTTTGCGTTCCCTCGCAATACCTTTGCGTTCCCTCACAATACTTTTGCGTTCCCTCGCAATACCTTTGCGTTCCCTCGCAATACTTTTGCGTTCCCACGCAATACCTTTGCGTTCCC
>NW_013953059.1:117824-122417 GCF_001266775.1 Austrofundulus limnaeus
CATCTGAACAAGTGTAAACTGAGTGTATTTGTGTCATCAATACTCTAAATAAACATTTAAACCGTACTCTGTGTGTACTTATCTTCGGAGCCCGCGAGGGGACATGGGGGGATTTTTTTCTTTTGCGTTCCCCCGCAATACTTTTGCGTTACCTCGCAATACTTTTGCGTTACCTCGCAATACTTTTGCGTTACCTCGCAATACCTTTGTGTTCACTCGCAATACTTTTGCGTTACCTCGCAATACCTTTGCGTTCCCTCGCAATATTTTTGCGTTCCCTCGCAATACCTTTGCGTTCCCTCGCAATACTTTTGCGTTCACTCGCAATACTTTTGCGTTACCTCGCAATACCTTTTCATTCCCTAGTAGGTTAAAGAATACATGTTTAGAGACTTTGATAAACTTTTCAATTATTTTAGAGCTGTTTTTCTTTTTTTTAATTGTACGGTTAAATTTACTGATTCCAAAACAGTTTATTTTTTTTTAAATCGGACCACCCATTACGGATTTAGAGGTTATCAAAGGTTGAAAATTCGGGAGCAAGTGCTGTATTTTTTCCCATTATACCAAAAAAAATTGCGGAACACAATAAACATATTGCATATTAAAATTTTGCAACAATTTTTCAAATTAAAGCAGAAAACAAACTATAAACATTTAGTTATATTTTGAAATGATATAGTAGTGACAGAAGATCACAAAAAACTGATGACGCACTGCCAGACATGGACAATGTATTTATGAAAGTGCCTGATGTTTGTGCGTAAGTAAGTTATTGTCTTGCTGACTAGAAGGCTGTTAGTTTGAATTATCAATCAATAATTATCACCTTTTTTATCAGCAGCATAAAACTTCAAAACAACTTGTTTTCTTACTAATCTTTTCCACAGAGCTTTGTAAAAATTAATACCAAGAAAATTCTCATTTTTTCCTGATGACATGAATTAAACTGTTATATTTTATACTGTCAATGAGCCAATAAGTAACAAATTGTTTACATTAAACRTTTAGCAAAAACAAACTCTTTCAACAAATGTTGTAAAGCAATTAATGCATGAGAAGAGTTATCAGACATGTTTGGMCCACACCCTGCAGCACCACATCATCCAGAACAGTATAGTTTCAGTTTGTTTCCTTAGCGCTCGCCTCTCTGGATGTAAACGTCTCCCATGATTGGTTGGCTCCTTCCACAGACTTCTTCTTCTTTAGATTTTAACAGCAGCTTGCATCCATTGATGTTGCACTACTGCCATCTCTTGGATCCTACCACCTCAAATTCTCATAAAAATCCCAATATTTAAAAAAAACGGAAAATCTTCTTCTTCCCCTCATTACTCCCCAACTGATCAACCACATTCTCAAACTTCAACACCTCATCAAAACCTAAGTCCGTTTTTAATAATCTTCTTTGATTTGCATATTTTCTACAGCTGATAAAAACATGTTCCATCATTTCTACAGGATCACACCAACTACATAAACCAGTAAGATGCTTCCCCATCTTAAAAAGATTTCCATTTAAAAAGCTGTGCCCAGTTCTTATTCTGTTTATAATTYCCTCTTCCCTCCTGCTTATTCCTCTGATTCTTACTACATCAACTGATTTTTGTATCCCATATAAATGTCTTCCATTTATTTCATTATCCCACCTCCATATCTTCTTGCTTTCTCTCCAAACTACACTTTTGCCTTCAGATTTAGATAATTTTATTGTTAAATCAATTTCTTCCTTTTTTACAGCCTCTAGCCAACGTATCTGCTCTTTTATTACCCAAAATACCTACATGAGCAGGAGTCCAGAATAACRTTACTTTTTTATTTTGTTCACATATCCCATGATAAACAGCCATAATTTAATTTAYTATTTTTTGATGAGTATTTGTATGTCCTTTTTCAATACTCAACAATGCAGATAATGAATCACTACAAATTGTTATTTTATTTATATTATTATCCTCCACCCATTCAAAAACTATATAGCACATAATTCTACTGCATATATTCTCAAAGACCTTCCACAGGCTGGTGTTGTGCACCATCTTTCTAGTCCCCSTGTCTTCAGGTTATCACAGAATGGTTCCTACCCTCCTGCGTCYGAGCTCGACGTGGCAGCCATCTTGAAATGGGCCGACTCCAAAAGTTGAAGAGTTATAGCTGCACAAACTCTAAATATTATCTGTAAGTGTCATTCAAATATGCCCAGGGGCTTAAGAGATATTTTAATAAAAGACAAACATGATTAACTTTTTTACCTCARTGTGTGTCAAATTAAATCATTTTTAGTCATAGGCTTTTCTGTGGCAGCCATCTTGAATCTGATTGACTCCAGTAGAAGTTATGTTCATGCCAGGCTACCAGAATGAGAATGTTTTGCATGAATCTGTAATTTCATTGTACTCTCTGTACGATGACATTAAAAAGGTCTCTCTAATTTGAATGCTTTTGTCACCTGACAGGCAGAGATGGACTTCCATAAATTCTGTGACCAAAACTCCCAGGAGTGACCAAGCCCCACCCACTCTTGCCAGGTAAACATTCACCAGTTAGAGAACCACTGGTTTTGCCTGAGAACCTGGTCACGCCCTAACAGGAAAGGGGTGTGTTTGCAGGAATGAGAGAGTCAAAATAGAAACTGGCCAGACTGGTGCAACAGTGAAACCAGTCTGTTCTGAAGCTCAGAGTCAAAAACAATGTTAGCTGTAATCCTGCTTGTGGCTGTTGTTTTAGGAGTCTCTTACACTTTTCATCATTTTGTGGTGAAGGGACAAAAATGCATGAGCAAAGCGAAGCTGCATGGGAAAACTGTGATAGTGACCGGTAAGAAAAAGCTTCTGTGTGTTAGTGGTCATGTGTTGCTTGTTGGTTGAGACTTCATTTTGTCCTGTAGGCAGCAACACTGGCATCGGGAAGACCACAGCCATAGACCTGGCTAAAAGAGGAGCCAGGGTTATTCTGGCCTGTCGCTGTAAGCAGAGAGGAGAGACCGCTCTCCAGGAGGTCAGAAATGTAAGTACTGTCCTGTGTACAAGTATGAGACTGAATTATTGTACTCAGAGCTATGCTGAGGGAATGGTATGGTGTAAAAGAAATAACCCAGGCTGTGTTACGACAAACAGCAGGATGTTCTGACCCGTCTGTGCTCACTGTGTTGCAGGAGAGTGGCAGTAACCAGGTGGTCTTCATGCAGCTGGATCTGGGGAGCCTTAAATCTGTTCGCAGTTTCGCAGAAACTTTCCTGAAGTCTGAACCCAGACTGGACATCCTGATCAACAACGCAGGTTAGACTCTTTAATTTACCTTTAATTCATTTACATCATGGTTCCACTACACCTCAGCAGTTCTCTTACATTAAATTAATCTCAAGTTTGAATGTGTCAGTATGTGTTCAGTTTTTAATCAACACGTACGACCACAGGTGAAAGAGCAAAATGTTTTTTTTTCTTCTTTGTGTGTTTTCATACACATACAGTTTTACAGATAAATGGTTTAATCAGTGTTGTATAATGTACCTCAAAGTGATACTTGAGTAAAAATAAAAGTATCTTGCTGAAGAAATTTATATTTATTAGGTTAATACTGATGTTAAAAGCACAACACTATATTTTTAGGTTTTCCGTTTTATAATGTTGACAATGTTTAATCTATTATGTTTTGATTGATATAGATCAGTTACATGTCTGAATTATATAACAACACATAATCTACCGTTATGAGAACAGTAGGTGAGAATTTTGTCTGAATGCCTGTGATTCAGCCGTAGGTCAGTAGGGGGCGAACGCGGGCATTGAAGACCCTGTATAAATGGATGTACTTCCTGTTTTTTGGCTAGTGTGGTTTCCTTGTCAGCCCGGTGGCAATAAAACCTCACTCTGTTCCAGAATTCTGGTGTTGTTTGGTTTTCATTCCTTCCACAAATCATTTTATTTAACAGTGGTGGTTTTAATATTGACTTCAGTCTTTTGAACACATATTTTCTTACATTACCATAAAATTACTTTGGTAAAAGTTAAAGTCTCCTTTAAGGATTTTACTTGAGTAAAAGTCTTAAAGTATCATCCAACCACAATTAAATTCACTATCCAAGAGGCAGTTTATTAGGATATTTTTAACTACAACAAGCCATAATGAAATAGGAGTAATGACTTTCTACTTCTTGCCTTTTATAAAAATGTAAGAAGTAGAAAGTACAGATAACTGTGTAAAAATGTAAGAAGTAGAAAGTACAGATAACTGTGTACAAATGTTAGAAGTAGAAAGTACAGATAACTGTGTAAAAATGTTAGAAGTAGAAAGTACAGATAACTGTGTAAAAATGTAAGAAGTAGAAAGTACAGATAACTGTGTAAAAATGTAAGAAGTAGAAAGTACAGATAACTGTGTAAAATGTAAGAAGTAGAAAGTACAGATTGTGTAGAAATGTAAGAAGTAGAAAGTACAGATAACTGTGTAAAAATGTTAGAAGTAGAAAGTACAGATAACTGTGTAAAAATGTAAGAAGTAGAAAGTACAGATAACTGTGTAAAAATGTAAGGAGTAGAAAGTACAGATAACTGTAAAAATGTAAGAAGTAGAAGTAAAATGTAGACTGAAAAA
>NW_013953059.1:124028-128378 GCF_001266775.1 Austrofundulus limnaeus
CGGATGGCCGAGCTTCTCACCCTATCTCTAAGGGAGAGCCCAGCCACCCTGCGGAGGAAACCGATTTCGGCCGCTTGTATCCGGGACCTCGTTTTTCGGTCATGATTTGGAGGAGTTTCGTCAAAGTTCATTACAAGTGGCCCTTCGAGGGCCACCATAACTCTCATGTGGCCCTCAGTGAAAATGAGTTTGACACCCCTGTCCTAGCCTGTTTGGTGCCCACAAATTCTCCGGCGTCCCCCCCAAACCCACCTCACCCCACCTCCCATCACCAGAGTTGCACATGTTCTGCTCTAAAATCTAACAGATTATTATGCACTGTGACACTCAAAACGTTTTTGAATATTAATATACAAAGACATTTTACAGTGTCAATAAATCTTAATTTACCTTCTAAATTGGGCCACATTTGTAAGGAACATGCATTTGTGGGATGAGCAGTAGAGTGGGTTGCACACATAAAGAATTTTCCAAGTTTTCTCTGCAGTGTTTTGAGCGATACCCAGGTGCTGCTACAAGATTTACTGCCAAGAAGTATTGTTATAAAGAAATAATCTACCAAACACTAATTTAGTCATAATTTGTTACGTTTATGTAAAGTAACACCATAGACACACATAGTAAGGCACACACCACAAATTTAAAAGCATACAATGCCAGTACAAATATAAAAACTGGTTAGGTTACAAGGTATTTCTAAATTGCACCAATAGAAGAACATTTAAGAGATTCAAACATTAAACCAAATTTCACTGTTCAAACATCGGAGAAGATCTGAACCTTTTTTGAAGAAAAAAATATAATTTACACTTTTTCACTTCAAGAAGCACAACTCAACAACTGAACATTAAAACAATCTACTGTTTGACTATATTTACACTATTATGATTGAAATGTGTGGCCCCTCCCCTTTTTTCAGTCTGTGTTGTCTATCAAAAGAAAGCTATATGCCCTGTCATGGAAAGAAAGAAAGACAAAACCTACAATAAAACAAGTGCTTTGTACTATGAATCACTTGCTCATTTAACCTAAACAATGTTCATTATACTGTATATATTTTTATTTTAAATCACTGAATTTTCCCACTTCCTGCTCCAAGGATGAGCTGGACAATGGATTGTGCAATACCTTACAGCATGTGCTGCAGACAAGAGTACCCCGCCCACCGCACAAATACTTAGGGGAGATGTGAACTTTTACCAAAGCAAATTCATGGCAAGATACTTGTACTTTTATTCAAGTATCACTTTGAGGTACTTTATCAGAGTTTCTACAGTTTAAGGCAAGTTATATTTAAGACTTTTAAAGACTTTTTAATGCCAAATGAAATCAAATTTAAGACCAATTTCATAATAAACACAAATGACAAAAAATAAAAACTGTGGCAGAAACTCATGAATCAAAGTATTTTTGGTTGAATTATAAAACCAAATTGTTTTTACTATTTTGTCAAATATAGCAAAAAACATTCTTAGCAGTCAGTTTTAAACTTAATTTAATTTCTGGAAATTCTCTAACAACCCAAAATTTGGAGTTTTAAGACCCACAGTGGGTTCTCAACCCCAGCTTGCTGTAGATGAAACCTTAAAGTGCCTGTGGCATAACATTTTTGTAAGAAATATGAATATATTTTTGAAAAGACAACATTAACATATTAGAAAACAATTTCACATTTCTCAGATGGACAGTTGTTGAGATATTTGCATGTGAAATAACAGGAARTGGTGTCAAAAGGGAACATCTGAATGGTAATATTAAAAAAATAATAAATTAATGTTACCAATTATTTTAATATTTGATACAAACTACAGACATCCTGCTTACAATGTGTTAACATTTTTAGGACCTCTGAATATTGATTTAAGACCTTTAAGGATAATTAAGGCCTTAATTCTGGATTGATGAATTCAAGGCCTTTTAAGACTTTTTAAGGATCTGGGGGAACCCTGTTTATACAACATGTTTTTTTTTCAGCCTCACCCTTTCTGTGTGTTGGTTCTCAGTCAGCACACATGCATGGAGAGAACATGTAAACTCTACCCAGAAACGTCTGGGGCCAGGATTTGATCCAGCAACCTTCTTGCTGAGAGGCAACAGCTCTACCAAYTGAGCCCTTATGCYGCCAGTATTTACAATGCTCTCATAAATATTGCAATAACAATTAAATTGCAAAGCATTGTGAAGCCCTATTTTTAATTATGTTTCGTACATCCATTATCTATACCCGCTTCTTCCTTTCAGGGTCATTGGTGCCCATATCCAGCAGTCACTGTGTGAGGCGCAGGGTACACCCTGGACTGGTCTCCAGTCCATCACAGAGACACACAGAGACAAATGAGACAAACAACCATTCACTCTCTCACTCACACCTAGGGACAATTTAGAGTTAATTAACCTAACAGTCATGTTTTTGGTCTGTGGGAGGAAGCCGKWGTACCTGGAGAAAACCCAAGCATGCACGGAGAGAACATGAAAACTCTACCCAGAAAGGTCTCGGGCCAGTATTTGATCCAGCAACTTTCTTGTTGAAAGGCATCAGCTCTACCAACTGAGCCACTGTGCTGCCAAATTATGCGTAAATAAATTGAGTTAATTAGATTTATAAATCATTGCATTCTTTTTTGTAACATTTAACACAATGTCCCATTATTCTGACTTCTACAGCCATGTTGATGACAGGGRAAGGGTTAAAGGCCTCTGTGTTCTGTTGCAGGTATATGCATGCAGGGTCAAACAGAAGATGGGTTTGGACTCATGTTTGGTGTCAACCATCTTGGTCACTTCCTGTTAACCAACCTGTTGTTGGATCGACTGAAGGAGTGTGGACCCAGCAGGATTGTAAATGTGTCGTCCATGGCTCACAACTTTGGAAAAATCGACTTTGACTGCCTGAACTCCCACAAAACTCTGGGGTTTGGGACATCATCCTATCGGGTTTTCCAAGTTTACTGTGACAGCAAGCTGTGCAACGTTCTCTTCAACCATGAGCTGGCCAAGAGGCTGCAGGGGACCAGTGTTACCTGCTACACCCTTCACCCAGGTGAGTAGTTTACAGACCGCTTGTAGTTAGAGGGCAGGGATTATTTCTGTTTTTGTAGAATTCATGTCCTTGGTCAACATGAAAAGGAGAAAGTAAACTTTACATTTTAGGAGATAAAACAATGTGTTAAAGGGATCGCTGATTAGTTGTAGCATTACACTTTATTTGATAAACTTTTATTTTAACTGTAAAATAAAGACAGTAAAATACTGTCTGTTTAGTTTTGTAAATTCTTAAAAATATATTTTAACACGGACAGAGCCATTTTATTTACACGCAAAGAATTCTGGGTAAATGATGAYGTGGATAATTAAAGAACCACATGCAATGGCAATAGCTGGGTTTCAGTCACGTGGTTTCGAAGGCGGAGCGATCTCCGCTGTAGGGCAGKGGGTAAAATGTCTATGGAGGAAACTACTGTAGAGTTTATATTGTATGGATTTAGGTCCTATTTCAAGATTTATAACAAGAATTTGTTCACAAATATGTCAGACATGACTCGTATGGTGAAGWTWAACGAGTTTTCGACAGAACCTAAAGATTTGCTGAGGCTGTTGGTACCACACACGCCTTACATCACCAGGTGCCAACTAATAACCAGCAAAAGTTTATCTGAGGAATAATTCCACACGATTCTGCCAACCCTATGACAACATATGATAACACTGATTATCACACAAGGATGAAAAACGTAGAAAGCTCACAGAACAACAACGTAAAAAGTGGATTTTAAACCGTCTGTGGTCGGGAGGAGCAGAATGCCGTTGGTGCCTGCAGGCATCGGCCACTACATCAGAGGTATTAGTTGGTAACTTGTTTTAGAGTTTATGTTTATAATGATCGTTTATTTAGTAGTGAGGATTAAGTTACTGGTAGTTTAATGTGGACCTCATCTGGACTTTAAACCCAGAAAAAACACTCACCCTGGCAAAAAAAACAAACGATAATCATCGTAGAGCTGTTTGGTACCGAGGTTGTGGATCCACCCGCTGAATAAAAAGTTCGACACCTCCCGTTGTTTATGTGCTTTCATCAGCTGTTCGGTGTAGTTAGCATCCAGTTAGCGCTGCACCGTCAGACCGGTAACGGGATGAAGATTTCCCCTGTAGAGTCCGCTGGGTGCTCGATCTTCTACTCTTCCCTCTTATAATCGAAATAGTGAATCACCTGCTTCCTCATCAAAGTCCTCACTCTGTCTCCGACAGAGCTCCTCCCTCAAGCTGTGACTCGGTCCGACTCGGTCCACCTGTCCACAGCTGGACTGGAGCTCCACCTTCATCGCCTTTTTTTTCCATCAAAGACACTAAAAT
>NW_013953059.1:131660-134048 GCF_001266775.1 Austrofundulus limnaeus
ACTCTGCATTCTAAACGATTGACAGACCACCGACTAACATTTTCGTACAGTCTCGTCTCGTCAACGAAAACTCACACACGTTTCGTTTCGTCACGTTCTAGTCATCAAAGTGCTATGTTTATTTCATTACCGTCTCGTTATCATCATGAAAAAAGGGGGCGTCAAAGAAAGTATTTCGTCATCGTTAACAAAAACAACACTGCTGTCGTGCTGTTTTAGAGAGGGTTTTCTCCTGCAGCCCATCCAAGCAAGCTGTGACCTTTGACCTTTGCCCTACTAACTTTTTCCTTTTTCTTGTACATGCATTTGTGTGTCTTAAATGTTTATACTTAATTATTTTTATATTTTGTTCCAACAGGTCCTTTTTATTTCTATGTGTTGCATGCTTGTGCTGCCTCAGTTTAGCTAAAAGTTTGAAGTTTAGTTTAAAACAAAGGCAAGGAGGAAAACATTACGTGTGCGTTTATTTTTAACTAAACTTTAAGCTAAACTGCGGCGTCACAAGCATGCAACACATAAATAAAAAGACTTGTTGGACAAAATTATAAAAATAATTCAATTTAAGTATTCAGGAGACACGTGCATGTACAAGTATAAGGAAAAACTATGTAAAATATATATTAAAAAACATTAAAGTTGAAATTGTGTGTTTAAATATATAATTTATTGGAACTAAGCTGGAAAAATAAACATGAAGGAAGGTTAATTAAATGATAAAACATGATGTAAAGTTTTCTTTTTGAATTTATTTGGTGCATTTCAAATGTATTTATTTATTTAAAGTTTATTTATCTATTTCTGCTTTTATTTCTAATTATGTCAGTGTCAGTCCTCCATACTGCAGAACATGAAGAGGTAGTTCAGTGACTGAATCAGGTGTGTTGGAGCAGGGAAACATGTAAAACATGTAGGACTGCGGCCCTCGAGGAACATGATTACCCACCCCTGCTTTAAACAGTACATTTAAACATGTAGACAGACACGTCTGCAGCCTTTGCYTTGTTTAAGAATCAGATATGAGAAACACTCAGCCTGTGGTAAAAAAATGAGCTAAAGACAAGTTAACTGAATGTACGTTATGTTCTTACAGGAGCAATCAGCTCTGATCTGGGCAGGAACACAAGCTCAGTCTTACATGTCGTCCTGAAGCCTGTCACCACATTCTTCTTCAAGAACACCATCCAGGGCTGTCAGACCACCCTGCACTGTGCTCTGCAGGAGGGCATCGAACATCTCAGCGGGCGGTACTTCTCCAACTGCACTGTGAGAGAACTCTACGCTAAAGCCAAGGATGATGCTGCAGCTAAGAAGCTGTGGGAGATCAGTGAGAGGTTCTGTGGCCTTCCATGAAAACGCCCCTGATCCTGACTCCTCATCCTTTCTGAAGGGCTTAATGTGGGCAGGTGACTCACCTGACTGAACACTTCAGCTCAACATTAAACAATAATGTAGGGTTATGATTTGAAAAGTATTACAGTAAATCCACTTATAATGATCAAACAGGAGACTCTGTCTTTCTAAACCACTTTGATGCTAAGGTTTTTACACCAGTGTTCAGATTTCTCTTAAATGTGAACTTGTTGATGAAACATTTTATGTATCAGCTGTTATGTGTTTTAACTGATCAAGTGTAATAAAAGTCCAGACAGTTGTGTTTTTTTTAACAATATAAGCTTGTATTTGTCTATAGTAGGTCCAGAACTAATGATTTAGTGCATAAAATGTTTTAAATCTCGAAATTAATTCCATAGAAAACAACCACTTAGGAGTTTCCTCAACTGGTTCCACAGGTTTGATGAGCTAAAAGACCAGGTGGGGCAAAAATATGTCAGCCAACATTTTAACGTGATTAATTTAAGACAGAAAATGTTACGTTGTTTCAAACAYGTCCTCCTGCTAATCAAGCTGATTTTACTTTTTTATGATTCAAGATTATAGCTTAGTCTCTCACTGCCTGCAAATACTAAACCATGAGTCCGTCTGGGCCTGACTTTAACACGTCAACAGCACCAAATTAAAAATGAGTGCCAAGTCCCTGCTATGATAACATGTTCTTACTAGGTTAATTTTATGTTTAAAACAAGAAGGTTTGATTTTAAATGAACAAAATGACAACTGCTGAACAAACACTCAAAAGTCTGTAGTGGAAAACTACTGCAGTGCCTTAACCCTGAATCAGTGAGTTTCCATTCCTCAAACAGCACGTCAGTGTTGGAAAACCATCTCACAAAGCAGGGTTTAAACGATGCAGCACATTTCAGTTGTCTGTTAGATAATGTTGTATGGAGAGCCGTTTCATTCAAAACACAAAAAATAAACAATGAAATAAATGAATTAATAATGTAATTAATAAAGTATTTAAAAATATTCCATCAAATACATAAATGT
>NW_013953059.1:134219-137846 GCF_001266775.1 Austrofundulus limnaeus
GTATTACATATTGTAGTTCTATTTTGTGACACTTTTATTTTGTAAAGCTAGTTTACATCTTTCAGGGACTTTTATTTTGAAATCCCTTTCTGTTTCATGCCGTTTTACTATTTCATGTAGTTTTACTACTCCATGCAGTTTCACTATTTCAGGCTGTTTTACTATTTCATGTAGTTTTACTACTCCATGCAGTTTCACTATTTCAGGCTGTTTTACTATTTCATGTAGTTTTACTACTCCATGCAGTTTCACTATTTCAGGCTGTTTTACTATTTCATGGCGTTTAATTCCATGGTCCAATATGCAAATGAGGGGGCGGAGTTTTCTCTGTGGTTTGGGATTCAGGATATGATCTGTTTCACCACCAGAGAGGGGATACTCATCTGCCTGGCCTTTCTTCATAATTAAACATTCATTTTTATAAATAAAACACAGACATACGTCCATAAATGAGTTGAATGACTGTCACTCTGTCATTATCAAGGCTTTGCAGAGGTACTTATGGTGGTTTTTGGCCAAATAGCCCTGATTTTATCACTCAGATTTAAAATAGCGATTTTTTTTTTCTGGGTAGATCAGAGCTTTGTTGGCCAAGCAGAATTGTTAAACATCTTTCCAAATGTGTGGCTTTCAAGTTTCGTGTGGCCAGCACCTTCCTATCGAGTTATGGCTAAAATGGTCTGTTTTCAAGTAGAGTTCTCTACAGTCACTGGATTGCTTATGGGCGGCTATGGCAGAGTGGTTAGGGGAGTTGTCGCTGGTTTGATCCCCCATCCAGCTGTCTCAGTTGTTGTGTCCTTGTGCAAGACACTTCACCCCTAATGCCTCTGATGTGTGTCCCATCAGTGTATGAATGTGATCGACACTGTTTAGTCTCCATAGTTGATTGTATTTGTTAGATTTGTAGACCTAATAGAGTGCTGTGTGAATGGGTAAATGAGGACAGATTGTAGTGTAAAGTGCTTTGTGTGTCCTGGATGGATAGAAAGGTGCTGTATAAGTACAGTCCATTTACCATATACTCCCTCTGAAGTCGAACAGTAGAYGCAGTCAAGGTTATTTTCACACACAGCTTTCATCCCTCCTGAGACACACTGGGAAACCCCTCCCACTGCGGGTTACGTCACTCTACAGGGGTTCTTCCCGCTGGAATCAACACAACGGAAAAATTACCCATTCATTAGTTTTTCTCCATTTGACTTTTTTATTTTTATAAATGTCTGCTTCCAGGTGCAACAGTTGGATTCTGGAAGCGAGTTGTTTCACCTCTTTCTTGAGAACTTACTGTGTGATTGATTGGTRAGAAGTTCGTGGGCTTGTTGGTTTATGTTGAAAGTGCTCGGATGCTGCATGTTCTTCTTTATGGAGGACCAAAACTGACATAATTAGAAATAAAAGCTGAAATACATAAAAGGATAAATAAATGAATAAATAAATAATTAAATAAATACACTTAAAAGCACTAATTAGATTAAAAAGTAGAACTTAATCTCATGTTTAATAATTTAATGCATATATTTTGCCAGCTTAGTTCCAATAAATTATATATTTGAGCGCATAAATTACATTTTACAGTTTTTCAAAATACATATATTTTTTGTTTTCCCTTTTACTTGTAGATGCATTTGTGTCTCCTACATGATTATATTTAATTGTTAGTTACCTTTTTTCTCACAAGTCTTTTTATTTTCTTGTGCTGCTTTTGCATTTTTGCCTCATTATGCAAATAAGGTGGGCAGACCTTGAGTCAGCTCATCTCCTGTTGGTCAACGGACAGGAAGCAGCAGGGCCCATGTGCAGATCTACTGTGAATGCTTGTGCTGCCTCAGTTTAGTTTAAAGTTTAGTTAAAAATAAAGGCACATGTAAGTGTTTTTTTCCTTGCCTTTGTTTAAACTACAGTTTAAGCTTTAAGCTATTTATTTAATTGTCCTTTTATGTATTTCTGCTTTTATTTCTAATTAGGTCAGTTTTGGTCCTCCATACTTCTTTAGCTACTCCCTTATAAAAAAACAAATAAAAAATAAAAACATTCGCTTCTAGAATCGAACAGTTCTACCCGGAAGCAGACATTTATAAAGATAGTCAAAATGACAAAAACTCACGGAGATACAAAAAACCCAAAAAAACAATCTTTTGTATGGAGGAATCTGTTTGTACAAAAGTATGGAGCTTAAATTGGGGCAGATTTGTTGACAAATAATGGCAGATCTAAGGTTTATTATATTTAAAAAATTTTAAAGTGAGTTTCAAGTCCAACAGGAAGAAACCCCACCCAGTGATGTATACAATAGGGGGAGAGGTTTCCCAGGAACTCAGCGCTGTATGTGTCAGGAGCGATAGTACTATAAAGGTGTGTGTGAAAACGAACATCGAACAACTGTTTGACTGTTCAGCTTCAGAGCGAGAACAATGGGTCCTTCAGTCAAACTACTGTTAAAGACTGTTGGTAAAAGAAGTGGAGATGATCCACAGAGAGGAAACTTGCACCTGGAATAAAAATAACTTGTTTTCTACAATCTCTTAGTTTAAATATGTAATGTTTATTTTG
This sequence comes from Austrofundulus limnaeus, assembly GCF_001266775.1. Lineage (NCBI taxonomy): Eukaryota > Metazoa > Chordata > Actinopteri > Cyprinodontiformes > Rivulidae > Austrofundulus > Austrofundulus limnaeus. The sequence continues at coordinate 136,770 of NW_013953059.1, forward strand.
GTTCATTGTGAAAGAAATGCATGAAATTTGTAAATACAATCTGATTGTATTTCCCTTCACACAATGTCCCAACAGTTGTTCATAATACTGCAAATACAACAACACATTTCAAATCAGTTTAAACTAAAACTGTATTATATTTCACCTTTCATTCTGTAAATCTTGCTCAGCAGGTATCTCCAAAGCTCTGACATCCATTAGAAACATGACTGAACAAGAAAAGCTGTTGTGAAAAGGCAGAAAGGTCCTGACAGCACTATAAACACCTCATAGAATAAAGAAACCTGTTGACCTTTGAGCCACTGATTGTACAGATTTAACTGATCCCTGTGCAGAACAAACTGTAACTGCTACACCCAAAAATGTTGCACAACATGAAAATCTAATCAGACGAATCTAACCTTGATGAAGCACAGGCAAACCCTGTCTGAGTTAAAGGGACATTCCAACCAACCATACGAGTCATGGCAACTAAACCTTCAGGTCGGACTGCTCAGTTATCTTGGTTGTAAAACAAGAAAGTTGTGAAATAAGTTGTAATCTGAGCTGTGGTTCATTTCCGTTGGTGCATAAGAGCTGAAAAATCCATGTAGAAATGCTGATTCAGTATTTTCATTATATTAATCCTGTTTTTCACCACSTTCTGCATACTTGGAGCTGTTTAAACCATTTAACCTTTAAAAGGAGGAGTTCATTAAGGAAATGTGTTCCTGAACTTTTTAACTTTTAACAGTATTCAACTTTATTTCAACTATTTTATGTCTTTGTAGATTCGTCAGAATCGTCATTATTCAATATATTATTCACTGAAACATGCTTTTTACTTGAAACACAACTTCATTTAGAACACACTGAACAACAATGATTGGGCCTCGTGCAAGAACTGTTCGTACACACAGATTTGTTCTTAAGTTGTGCGTACGAGTGATTTAGGAGAATTTGTGGCATTCACCAATGTTTTCGTATTCTAAGATTTTTTCAGATACGAACAAAATTCACGAGTGGACCTGTCGTATATTTTATGAGCAGTCAGTCTGCTGTTATCCAGACGGGTTTTCTTTACTAATAACTTTATAT
>NW_013953059.1:140780-144974 GCF_001266775.1 Austrofundulus limnaeus
ACATCTGGTGAAAATTTCATGTCATTAGCAACTCTAGTAATATATTTACTGAGAAAAATGGTGGTGTGTTCAATACTTATTTTACCCGCTGTAGCGCCCCCTTCATTTCCGGAGTGTAAACGCAGCTACTTCCATATATGGGATGGCTCGGTCCTCGGGCACGACCCTGCCGCTTACGTTTTGCTGCAGCAAGGGCTTACCCTACACATGGGCGAGGCAGGAAAGTGGAAACAGCTGAACGTCACGTGAGGTAAATATGCGCTACGTCAGAATTTATTTGGCAAACGTGTTTCCATCTCCCGTTTTGTGCATTAACTACTTTAYAAATCATCCAAAAAGTACCTCAAGCGAGAGTAAAAACTTTTTAGTGAATTGAGGATTTTTTTTCGAATTTTGCTGTTTCCATCTAACTTTTTTCCCGCATTTTTAATGCGACACTTCTAAATGCGCATCAAAAAGCCTCGATGGAAACACGATTATTGTTCTAAATGTTTAATCCTCTGTTGGATTTTATGTGTATGAAGAGTACTGGTTCTCAACTGTTTTTATCAAGTACCACTTAAAAAACTATACTCCGTAAAGTTTTTTGAAACAACTTTAGTGAAGAATGGAGGTGACACGCCCCCTACGAGTACGATGCCATCTTGTGAGGGACACGCTGTCAACAGAAGCAATTTACCATGAGAATTAGAATTGCATCTAAATATCATTTTTTGTCCAATTTGCAAGAAAAAATGTGCCAACCTGCTKTTAAAAAAGACTATGCATGATGTGATAAATACTTTATAAATACTTTAAACTTAAGTCAAAGTAATTTCTTAGTTGTTAAAATAACTGATTTCCCACATTTTTTTGCCTTGAAGAAAATAAGTCTCATGAAGTTGTCAGTAATGTTACTATGCAGTTAGTACTTGTGTAATATGCAGTTAGTACTTGTGTATTATGCAGTTAGTACTTGTGTTCTGAGGTATTTCAGTGTGATTTGATGTTGCAGAGAATAAAGTGAAGCTGATTGCTTACAGTTTGAATATTTAGCATTCACTATTCACAAAAAGTTAGGGATATTTGGTTTTCAGGTGAATTTTATGGAAAACGTAAAACATTGACGCTACAGTGATATCATTTCATGAAATTAGGACATTAAGTAAAAGGATGCACTGGTGATTTCCTCATCTCAAACAATTTATTGAAACAAAAATTAACAACAATGGTGGGTACACCACAATAAAAAATTTCAACGTCTCAATAACTCGTCATGTGCCCTTGAGCATCAATTACAGCTTGACAACAACGTCTCATGCTGTTCACAAGTCGACTTATTGTCTGCTGGGGCATGGTATCYCACTGTTCTTGAAGGGAAGCCCTCAGGTCATTCAGGTTCTGGGGTGCAGAGGTTCGAGCCTCTACAAGGCGACTCAGCTGATCCCACAGGTTTTCAATGGGTTTCAGGTCTGGAGAAAGTGCAGGCCATTCCATTTGAGGTACCACTCTCCAACAGCCGTTCCCTGATGATGCGACCTCGATGAGCTGGAGCATTGTCATCCATGAAGATGAAGTAGGGGCACCATCACTGGATTAATGAAGTTATTCAGGTAGTATGGGCTTGTCACTGTACCATTCACAAAGTGTAGGGCAGTTCTGTACCGACTGGAGACACCTGCCCACACTGTAACACCGCCACCACCAAAAGCTCGTCTGGTGACAGCAGTAGCTGATGCATAGCGCTCTCCTTGACGTCTCCAACATCGCTGGCGGCCATCATTTCTGCTCAGCGTGAATCGACTTTCATCAGAGAATAGCACTGAGGCCCACTGGTCCCTCGTCCAGCATAAATGCTCCCTGGCCCATGCAAGACGATGACGCCTGTGCCTGGTGGTGTGGTCAGGTACCCTTGCAGGTCGTCTAGCACCCYGACCACGYTGATGTAACCAGTTTCSAATGGYCTGACGTGACACTTGGGTACCTCTCACCTCCCTTAACCATGCCTGGAGTTGAGWGGCATTCATCATCCGGTCTCTCAGGGCATTGTTCACAATGTAGCGATCATCAGCATGGGATGTGGCCAATGGACATCCACTTGTGACTAATTATATAAAAAAAGAGTGAAACGTTGATTGGATCATGCTAGTAGCATGTTAGCCACTCCAATATTCCAATTTCCAGCCGTAAAGTTTGATCTTTCTCTCAAATCCACCAGTATTACCTTTCTGAGTAAACTAGATAAGAATGCAAATCAGTAAATAAAAAAGGCTTGCATAGTTTTTATTAAATTTAGTTTATGTACAAYATTTTTCTTGTTTACATGAATGTCTTTTCTTCTTCTCTGAAGTGTAAAAATAATAATTACAAAAACTGCAACTCGTTATATATTTTCAGTCACTAGCCGGAAAAGCCTCTCTTCAACAAACTCAAACTGGCCCACGGGCCACCAGTTGATAATCACAGTGGTAGCATTTTATTTTTGGCTCGGGACACATTTTACCAGTGAGCCAAGGAGCAGAAACGGCTCTTTTGACAGTAAAGGCTGCAGACCCCTGACCTAAATGAATTAAAATGCGTTTTTACTGATCATGCAAACATGAAAATACCCAGCAGAGGGAGACAGAACCACAGATCCTAAYAGGGAAAACAGATGTTCTCAGTTTGATGTGTGGATTATCAGTGGGGGGAGAAACATAGAAGCAGGTAAACATAAGCATCTACTACATTATAATGACTACAGTCGGTGGAAAGACAAAAGAACAATAAACCTTAGATGGAAATGGGAAAAGGCTATAAAAAATAAGTGTAACAAGATGTAAAAAAAAATCAGGAAGAAAACATGATGAAGGAAGACATTTAACCATAAAATAATTCAGTCTGAAAAATAAACAAAATGTAAAACCACAGAAAATAAAGGTGGCAACAGAGAATCATGCTGGAATAATGACTGCAAGCCATAAAGGCAAGAAATAAAATATTTAGGGAAAAATAACTCACAGGAAAATTTAATCCTGTATAAAAAAGCACTGGTAAGGAAAACAACAAGAACAGACATGTTGGAGACAATATTGTAAAAATACAGAATTGCTGTTACCAGACATTTAACATGAGCAGAATGAGTTGGATAAGAAATAATTATCAGTGTTAACAAGATGGCTGCAGCAACCAGGAGAAAGATGAATGGGAGCAGAGCCTGGTTCAGTTTTCTAAATCTCACTGCCAATTTACAGACATTTGCACCAAATTTGTTTTGTTTTTGATATTATTTTTTATCTTCAGAAACCAGGCTGTCTAATTAAAATAGTTACAATATAATTAATTTGAAACAGAACACCAGAAGCCCTTTTACCTGCTGACATCATGAGAAACACCTGTTCATGTTAACCAGCAGCTGTGGACTGAAGCAGCTCYAGGGGGGATAAGAAGAGTTAAACTAAGACTGAGATATTGGGTCAATCTGAAGGGACATGATGGAAATCAGCCAAACAAAATGTTTTGGCAAATTGTTGGGAGCATTATGAAACAGACAGCAGGAGTTTTGGGTAAAGACAGAAAGAGTATAATTTTGTAACTTTTATACTTTCCTCCATGGTTAGTTTTATTAAAAGTCATAAAGTTAGTTTCATAAAGTCAATTTATCGCAAACTAAAAAAGGAATCATATCAAGTCTCAGCATGGAGCATTGTCCAAAATGATTGTGAGCAACATTTTCTGATGATGTGATCATATTTATTGATGACGATAAGCATCCTGAAACAGAGAGCTTCAGCAGTTTACATCTGACAACAGATGTGGGGGTGGGAGGAAAAACTAGATGGAATAGAAAAGAAGAAAATGTAATTACTCAGAATTTTAAAAAAATCACTCACGTCTGAATTACAATTTATACAAAAATAAAATAAAATAAAAAAACAAGCATCCAACAAGAAAATGTAACCATTCAGAACCAACATGAACTGATTCACTGTAATAAACACGTCTTCTGTTTCAGTTACTAAAGAGAAAAAAAATCARACTTCACACTAACAGATGGAAGATAAATAAACTAACATACTGTGAAGTTATTTCATTTTTCAAAGCTATTGTCTTATTTAGCAGAGTTGTAAAGAAACTAAGTACAAATACTTTCTTACTGTACTTAAGTAGAAAYTTTGGTTATCTGTACTTTACTTGAGTAATTATTTTTCAGCGTACTTTTTACTTTTACTCATT
>NW_013953059.1:146021-147159 GCF_001266775.1 Austrofundulus limnaeus
GCTCTTTAGATTGTCAAAAATCCTGTGTTTTTAGGGTTATTAACGAAGCTTGTGTACTCAGACCAGTAATTTTTGGGGTCACAAGTTTTTGCCATGGATATTTTGTGGGTCAGAAGACAAAAAGTTTGAGAACCACTGCTTTATGCAACACTGATTTTTAAAAGCTGTTGTCTTATTTAGTCAAATCTGCAATTTTTTTCCTGACAATTCTCTAAATCCACCCTCCAGTCCAGCAGGTGGCGGTAGAGCGCTCGATATGCGTTTGATTACCGCCATTACACTTCAACAGAAGAAGAAAGGGGAAAATAAGTACTATTTACGCAGAAATAATGACGATGTTTGTGTACCTGACAGCAGGGTTCGTCTTGTTTTATGTGTTTCTTTATTACTTCGTGCTGAAAGCAGCGAGATGCTGCAGCCAGGTGAAGCTGCAGGGGAAGACGGTTGTTGTTACAGGTCAGCTGCTTCGGTTTGATCATCACATTTTACAGCTCTGCTACAGGAAACACAGCTGTCTAACATCTGTTTTCCTTCTGCTGCTGAACATGTTTACAGACTGACGTGAAGAACTGCTTCTTTTATTCTCCTACGGTCAAATTAAACCGGATAAAAGGACATGATGAATATTTGTGTCCCACTTTTAAAAGCATGTAGTTTGTAACTTTATGAATGGTCTCTTAATTGACAGTAACAATAAACAACTTAACTTTTATTTCTTCATATTATCAAAAACATGTTTACAGATGGTCTTAATTTAAGGTCTTTTAATGTAATCAAAAGTATAATGAATCAAAAGTGTTGAAATATTTAATTTTCTGCTGAATTAATAGATGCTCAGGTATTATACTGGCTAATGTCATTTTAGTCACATATTACGTAAGTTTAAACAGTGAAACTGTCTCTTATCATGGTTAAAATTAATATAAATGTGAATATACTGTAATATTTAATAAACCTGCCTTAATATGAGACTGAGTGGAAACTCTGCAGGTAGATCTCCGTTCAGGTTTGATCATAAACACATATTCACTTTAAATAGTTCAGTTCTGCTGATGTTCATAATATAATACTGTTTTTTATTGTACTGTATCTATTATATTTTTTAATAACCTGTTCAACAAAGTCAGTATCAAAATTA
>NW_013953059.1:148867-150702 GCF_001266775.1 Austrofundulus limnaeus
TGTCATTAGCACTTCTAGTAATATATTTACTGAGAAAAATGGTGACGTGTTCAATACTTATTTTACCCATTGTATTCTGTTTCGGAAAGGGCATACAAAATAAAAATTATTCTTGTTCTGCTACCTTTCATTTTGTTTTGATTTGTATATATTTTTTGGTTTTGGTTTATTTTTATAATTGTATATAGTATTTTTTAAATGAAATTAATAAAAGTTTTTAATTGAATTGAAAAAAGAAAAAGACCAAACACAAGGTTATCATTTTAACCATTCATCATTTTTATCATGAATAAAACAGTCACTAATTTCTCAAAAATGAAAACGTCATTCCTAGCATTCCTTGAATGAATGCATATCGCCCACGATTTTGACTGACTTTATGTTTTATCTCCTCTACTTCGACTTGACTGTGTGACTGTTTTTCTTTCCCAGGGAGCAACACTGGCATCGGCAAGTCCACGGCTCTGGAGCTGGCCAAGAGGGGAGCCAGAGTGATCCTGGCCTGTCGCAGCAGGAAAAGAGCCGAAGCTGCAGTTTTGGACATCCGCAGAGTGAGTCGGTCCAGAACAGTTCAGACATCAACCAGAGAGACCTCACTGAACATTTGTTGAAGAATTAACTGTAAATTAAATGCTTTTAATTAACGCCAGCAAAACTGAGGCTAAAAGCAGCAAAACAGTAGCTGAAAGCTGCAGTTTGGTGAACAGCAGCTAAACATAAAAATGATCAAAACCATAGCTAAAAGCTAAATAAAAAAACATACTTAAAACCTAAAATTAGCAAGAAAATAATAATAGTGCAAAGTAGGTAACAGTAGGTAAAAACTAACAGTTGCTAAGCTGTAAAGCTAACATTACAAAAGCTAAAATCTAACATAAACAAAACAGAAGCTAATTGTTAAAGCTAGCAAACCATATTTAAACACTAAATGAACTAAAGCCTGAAGTAACCAAATAAAAACGTAGATTATTTTATGCTAACACTGTAGGATGTTGTAACAAACACTTCATGTTTTAACCCAGGTTAGATTATTTTAAAATAAATCAACAGCAAATGAAATATGGTACAGGTTAGGGTTAGAGCGTGACAGCAACAAAACATTTCTGTAGTTTTATCAGAAGACTTTTGTCTGATGACTCAGCAGATTTTGAATGAAAACAACAGTTAATAGAGTGAGAGAGAGAAAAATTAAAATCGATGTAAATTTAAATTGGGTTTATATATAATATAATATATAATATTAAAACATCTGTATTATCCAGATGTGTGTATCACAGCCAAACTTTTTTGAAACATAATTTTTATTTTTCTTTGTTACATAATTCAGAGTAAAAAGTACACATCAAAGAAAAAAAAACATAACAAAATATCAGGTGACAACTTACAGTATCTTATTACCATCTTGTTTAGTTACTGTCAAGGCTTCTAAACAATATCTATTTTTTCCACAGTTTTTCAGCTTATGATTGTTGTAGTCTTRGAATGTGTAAATCTCAACATGTTGKGAATTTCTTCCACCATGTCGATCCAATTGTTTAAAGTGGGAGGGTCCACCTTACCCCATTTCCATGTGATAKYTTTCWTGGTTTCTGCAGATAAAATTTTGACCAAGTATCAGTTTTTACTTGGACTGTTACTTTCTGATAAATAACTCAAATATAAAACTGCACCTGTTTTGGGTRGCTCATATCCTAGTATTTCTTTCAACTGTTTACAAACCTCGTACCAAAAATATTTCAGCTTTATACAGCGGGTAAAATAAGTATTGAACACATCACATTTTTCTCAGTAAATATATTATTAGAGGTGCTAATGACATGAAATTTTCACCAGAT
>NW_013953059.1:152030-153698 GCF_001266775.1 Austrofundulus limnaeus
AAACAAACAAACACGTGAATGACTTATGTCTTGCTCTCCACATATTCTCCAACATGGTTGTTGCACTGATAATGATCTCCCCTTCATCTTGGGTGTAATGAAAAATCTAATTATATTTTTCCAACAAAAAGTTTTCCATATTCTGGAGTTAGTTGTGCTCTGTTGCATTTCACAAATATCATACCACATGTCATCAGTTATTTCCTCCAGTTCTTTTCCCCACTTTTTCTTTACATATAATGATATAATAATGTTAGTGTTTTCCCATTAGTCATCAGTCCTTGATATAGCTTTGATACTAGTTTGTCTGTTTTGTTGTTATAAGCAGTTCCTAATATTTCTGTGATTTTTGTTTATTTGTCCAGGAAGGCTTGCTCTTATTTCCTTTTGATAATAGTCTCGGGCTTGTAAATATATGTAAAAATCTTGATTTCCCAAATTAAACTCTCTTTGTAAAGTTGAAAAACTTTTAATTTTCCCCTCTTTTGTTAATTTGACTAGCATACGCAAGCCTTCATTGGACCATTCCTTAAATTTTGAATTTGTGATTCCTGGTTTAAAATTTGAATCRTAGGCCAGCCAGCTGAAAATCTAAATTTCATTTTCGATTTTATATTTCTAGACTGTCGTATACCAGGTCTCCAGGGTGAATTTTATAATGAAATCCAGCTGTATCTCAATTTCTTTATACATTTTCTTATTGGCAATCAGAGCTTGTATATAATCTCWCTCAACATTCAACTCTATTTCCTTCCATTTTGATCACAGCTAAACTTAACCAAAATTTTTGCTTCTCTCAGGAGAGCGGGAACAACCAGGTTCTGTTCATGCAGTTGGACCTGGCTAGTCTGAAGTCTGTGCGCAGTTTTGCTGAAACTTTCCTGAACACTGAACCTCGACTGGACATCCTCATCAACAATGCAGGTGAGGGTTTTTAACAGGGAAACTGGTTTGCTTTTCTTTCTTTAATTTAAAACTATTTTTAAGTTTTCCATTAAAAAATATCCTCATAAACAAGGAAACATTTCTCAAAAGTCAGATTTATAAACTGAGGATATGAGCTGTAAGCTGAGCTTGAACAAGCTTAACAACTGTAATCTGTTGCTCTAACACCAAGCCACGCTTAAACAGGGTGACTCATTCAATCCAGCTGTAAATCATYTAGGATTAATGAATGTTCATGATTTATTTACTAGACCTATTAGATGGATCAAAGATTTCCTGATCAGATATGCGCAGCAGTGTAATGGTTAATTATGAATCATATGAAAAGATCAAAGGAAACACCGACTGATGCTGCAATGATTTCAAAAGGATAAACCTTTTTTTCCACTGAATCTGTTTCTAAATTATCTGAAATTAACAAAAATAACATCTGATTGCTTTGACTTAAAATGATCACTGTACATTCAGGACATGTGGAGGAACAGATCAGCTGGGGAGGGAGGGGGTGACTGCATCTTTATGAGTGCACATTTGTCGGCCGCTTATGYCACTGTCACAGAAGGACGTCCCAGTTCGTGGGCTTGTTCTCATGCAGCCCACCAAGTCCTGAAAATTTTGGCTGCATCTGCAGTGTTTCCCCTACCATTATACAGGCGGGGCCCCCCCCGCCAACGAGACGGCCCGCCCCTCTAAGAATTTCACGGCATGTAGTCGTTTTTATTT
>NW_013953059.1:154200-170931 GCF_001266775.1 Austrofundulus limnaeus
AAGTTGAGTAAAAAAAGCTTTAAAAAGTGAATTTTGCATAATACAGTAGGTCCCCTTTAAAAATAAATAAATTCATGATTTATTTTATCGAGTGCTAAATATTCTGTTTTTATTTGTATATTAATCAGATTAATATATTTTTTACATAAAATAAAATGACTATATTTTAATATCACAGCATTTTTGATGCAAAAACAGCAACGTGCACAAAGGGGAACACAGAGAAAAAGGAGACACACACATACATCTTGCTATCTTTGTGAGGACTTCACACACGCAGCGCTCACAGGATCTCTGCCTCAGTCTGCACCCATTTTTTTTACACTGGGCGAAAAATGTATTTAAACCAGTTGTTAACTTTAGATCACAGTTTGAAATGTACACCGAAGAAAACCTGCATCACTACTTTTATACTGCGGTCAGACCAAACGTGATGAGCAGCATCTGCCTGGTTCACATGGTGGACGGCAGCTCTTTACCCGCTCTTATGAACGTAACATAGTGCTGGGCGGTATACCGTTTTGTACCGAAAACCATTTTTTATTTTTGTTATGATATGAATTATCTGAATACCGGACTTAGCGGTTTAAATAGCCTGAACACGTGTAGAACGTTTAGTCGCGGCCGCCAGTGAACTGTTTCCTGGGGGACACGTTTCCCGAAGCATCGCAAAGCGCATTAACATGCTAACTTTGCAGTAACTGGCAGCGGGTGGTGTTTCAGCTGCTTGTATTGACTGACGTAAAAAACAACATCCCGTTTTCACCATCGCTGAATATAGTAAACAACTCTTCAGTGACGTGCACAGTTAGTTTTAACCCGCTTCGTTATATGGAGACGTTATTGCATGGAGACATTAACATGCTTCTATTGTGAAAAGCCTGGGGCAAGTAGTTTTATAGCTGAGTTGACTGGTGTGCAAGGTGAGTCGTCCTTTTAAGTTTTATAAACAGACGATTGACCCGATAATGATCTTTTCTCAACCCTTCTTGATCGGACCAAAATGCATGATTACTGTCAACAGCCAGGCAAAGAAGAAAAGACGTACAAGAGGAGGGAAACAGTGATAAAGAGGTACAGTAAAAGAAAAAAGTCAATAAGCAACATTTGAACATTTTATTATCAGCTAAGCTGTGAGGAAAAAAATAACGTCAAATACCGTGAAACCGGTGTAAATGTTGAAAATACCGTGATATAAAATTTGGGTCATACCGCCCAGCTCTAACGTAACCGTGAGAAAAGACCGAGAGCTTTTTATTTGAATCCAGCAGGGAGAACAATAGTGGGGTTTTTCAATGCGTCCTGTGAGCAATTCCAGCATTAAAAAAAAAAAAAAAAAACGCGGACACGCTGATTACAGTGTGGTTTCAAAGTGAAAGTAAAACATGGCGCTCCTGTTCTTAAAGTGAAACTTAAACACAGCTGTTCTCTCTCCCCTCATATTCTGACACAGAGGACAGAAACAGCTAAATTAGACAGTTAAAACACATTTACAGTTCATAACTCATCTTTATTGTTGTTAGCACTCTGTCTCTCAACATTAGCAGCTGCTCTCTCCCCGAGGGAGGGGCGGCAACATGGGCTCAAGTGACCCAAACAATGGATCGGCCGAACGGACGGACGCATCGGCCGATACCGATATAAGGAAAAAACGCAAATATCGGGCAAAAATATCGTCCGGCCGATGTATTGGTCGACCCCTAAATACAAGTTTAGCAACTAAACTGATGAAATTTATGCCTCCTTTTGACCTAAAGTTTAACACATGCATGCACTTATGCGTGTGAAATGTTATCATTTGAGCATAAAGACAAGTCCAACCAGAACTGATTGAGTGTTTAAAGGGGCAGTATGATGTAAAATCAACTTTTTTTGAGTTTTATATCATGTTATAATGTTATACTCTCATAAAAAACATGCCCAAAGCCTTGCTCTGACTCATTCATGCATGTTTGAGAAATCCTGCAGCGTTTTTAGGAAGCCATGCTGAGGAGCAAAATGACAGGTGAGGACCAAAAATGCCTCTGGGATGTGTCTCCAAGCAGAGCTTCCTCATCACGGAGCACACCTCCCCACCGCCCACCCCACACCCCCTGCCCATGACTCCTGCAGGCTCTCGGCAGTAACAAAGCAAAGTGAAAGTGAAACTTAAACTGTCTGCTGCTCTTAACGCTACTGCTCACTCAGTGAAGCTCTCTTCTACGACGGCATATTAGGGCCACGTTGCAGACGAAAAAAAAAGGAGGAGCAAATCTTCGAGAAAAATACTCAGAATTTCTGAGATTAATTTCAGAAATTTTCAAGAAAAACCCCCCAGGAAATTACAGTATCTTATTTTGAAAAGTCACAAATTTACGAGAAAAAAAACTAGAAATTTCCATAATTAAAGGCAGAAATTTGCAACATTTAAACTAGATATTTTCTGACATGGTAAAGTCAGAAATTTATGAGAAAAAAACTCATAAATTTATGAGAAAAAAACTGAATTTTTCAGGAATGGCTAAAGGGCGATTCCACCTGTTTTCACTACCTTGAGCATCTTTAATCTGCTCTAATTTAAAAACTAAAACACATAGAGACTTCAAACCTGGACTAGATTATTCTACACTGATTGCAGAATGTTTAAAACCAAGTGTGTGATTTGTGAAACAWATATTTGATATGTGAAGTTTAAGGAAATAAGGTGATTTCAGCACTTATTAGGCATTTTATGAACAAGAGAAAGTGATGAGAAGATACGTTTATTTTCTATTYAAGCATAAAAACAGCATTTTAATAACAGCTAAAGGTGACATAGATACTTTATTATGGTATAGTATTTTAATATATWCCTGAGAAACACATAATATTGGCCCTTTAAATCAAAGAAATGTCCAAACTGTACGACCACTTCAGGCCTTCACAAGGTCTGATCAGAAAATTTGGCCCCTGAAGAGGATCAGAGTCAACCTGGCTTAGGGGCTCCTGGAATCCTGTTTCGATGTGTACTCTGGGTGAAACAGTAAAAAAAAAAGTGATGTATTCACAAAAGCAGTTCCCGTGTGGACAGAGCCTCCCGCTCCTGAAGCAYGATCTCTGACCCACACCCTGAACCCTGCTGTGTTCCAGGTGTGATAGCCTCAGGACGGACAGAGGAAGGCTTCGGTCTGGCATTCGGGGTGAACCACCTGGGTCACTTCCTGCTCACCAACCTGCTCCTGGAGAGGCTGAAGCAGTGCGGGCCGAGCCGGGTGGTCACCGTTTCTGCTTTGCTGCACCGCTGTGGAAACATCAACTTCCCTCTGCTGGCCTCCACGAAGGATTTAGTCTCGGGGGAATCTACCCTGCAGAACATCCGGGCCTACTGTAACAGCAAACTGTGCAACGTGCTTTTCACCAGGGAGCTGGCCAATCAGCTGCAGGGAACCAACGTCAGCTGCTTCTGTCTGCACCCAGGTCAGAGCTTGTTGACGCTGAGGTAGAAACTAAAGGTGTTTTAGGAGTTAACGCTTGGATTATCTGTTTTTCTTCAGGAGTCATCCGGACAGAAATAGGTCGCAGTTTGAGCTGGTGGCAGCAGCTCCTCGTCACTCCACTGGTCAAGCTCTTCTTCCTGGACGTTGAAGCGGGCTCTCAGACCACCCTGCACTGCGCTCTGCAGGAGGGCCTGGAGCCCCTCAGTGGGCGGTACTTCTCTAACTGTGCGCTGCAGCAGGTGGGAGCCAGGGGGCGAGACGACGCCCTGGCCAAGAAGCTGTGGGAAGTGAGTGAACGGTTAACAGGATTGTCTTAACAAACTGGATCCTGATCCCGCAGCACTGACGACTGAAACAGCACTCTGTGCCTTAGAGGGGTCTGCAGCACTGAGACCACACACATCTCTTCTTCTCTGCCTCTGAAACACAAATAACTGAAATCACTGTGTGGATTTATACCAGCAAGTTGTAGCAGTTCTACAGGTTATAACATCATGTCCCCATTTAATTTCAGTCATAAATAATAAAAAGTGTTTTAAAGCGATCCCCGACTAGTTGTAACATTAGACTTTATTTGATAAACATGTATTTTAACTGTAAAATAAAGACTGTAAAAATACTGTAGGATGTTTAGTTTTGTAAATTTAAAAAAATATATTTTTAACACGGACGGAGCCATTTTATTTACATGCAAAGCATTCTGGGTAAATGATGACGTGGATAGGTCCTCAGTGCGAGGCTGCTAGCGAGCTATATCCACCCTGAAGGTTAATCTTAGACAATATCTGATGATCGACTCTTTTAAATGAAACCAGAGAGCGTTGACAGAGAGAAGGTAGAAATGACTCAGCCTGGAACTGAAAATATGGATGGAGGACAACAGAGCTGCTTCATGGAAGAACCTCAGCTTAGCCTGTTAGTCTTTGTGCTAGCACTGATGCTTTATTGTCTTATATGTATTAGCTCGGCGCTAGCGCGACAAACAAGCTAAACTGAGGTCCTCCATCCATATTTTCAGTTACAGGCTGTCATTTTTGTGTTCCCCTCTCTGTCATGTAGATGGAGGACCTCTGTGACGAGAAGAGAATGTGTAGCGCTGAGCTAATACATGTATATGGTGATAGTGTTGGGGATAACGCTAAAGCTAACAGGCTAAGCTGAGGTTCTTCTTCCATGAAGCAGCTCTGTTGTCCTCCATCCATATTTTCAGTTACAAGCTGAGTCATTTCTACCTTCTCCTCTCTGTCAACGCTCTCTGGTTTCATTTAAAAGAGTCGATCATCAGATATTGTCCAAGATTAACCTTCAGGGTGTTTTCCTGTGTGGCTCTGCCGGCCTGTTTCCAAACCTTGTAATGGTTGGCACAGCCAGGTTTCTTGACACCCTCTCCTTGAAATCAGGCCAAGGAGCCTGCGAAGGATGGGCAGGGGGCATCAAAGGTTGGATCTTGGACGGGACATAGAATGGATAATCGGGGTGAGGTGCAGGGGGTCCTGGCCGAGTGACGGGAGTGTGGGTCTTGGGAGGTCACATCTTGTTTGACTGGTTTCTTTTCTCATACCCCTCGGCCTTAGGCTGATGCCAAGTTTTTACCGCCCTATCCACAGCAGCTCCATATGAGGTCCTGCCAGTGTTGGTCTCTCTCCGCTGGCGAGAGGCGGAGGGGGCAGGCAGGGAGTGTTTCTCGACGTTCCCCTCCTCAACTGGTGGGCCCAAAGGTGCCTCGATGGAGGAAGGGGGGCGGTTTTCTTCCACACGTCGATGATGGTGGGCATCTCTAGTACCAGACAGAGGGGGGTGTGGAGCTGCCAGCTCAAGATCAAAATCAGATGGACCAGGGGAGAGGGTCAGTAGGTCAGTTGGGACCTGGTGGGAGGAGAGAGCTGCATTATCTGCAGCAGATGTATTCGCCACCGGCTGAGACCGTGCAGGGGAGAGAGCCGGCATGGTCGAGCTGCATGTTGGAGAAGGTGGGTCTAATATGATAGTTTCCAGGACCGGTGCAGGATCCTGGCGCAGCACATCCTTGGGCTCGTTGTTCAGCCAGGCAAAAAGATAGGTGTCATGGAGGGTATGCTGCATTGATGACGTCCTGAGGAGCAGGATCAGTCATGGAATCGGGGGAGGGGCCTGGCAGGATGTGCTGGTGTGGTGGAGCGGCCACGGCCTGTTGCACGGTACTCGCCACCTCCGCAGGTTGGTTGATGTGCAGATCCACTAATGCATAATCAGGAGTATGAAGGCTGACATACTTGCGGTTAGTGGTATGAGATTTCCAGGTCCGCTGGATGAGGGGGATGGTACACGCCTGGTGAAAATTAACAGGCACAAAGGGTTCAGGAAGGCTCGGGTTTTGCAGAGCACAATGGACCAATTGTCCATCCTTCTGTAGCATGAGRCTCTGGGAGAAATCAGCTCTGGGGCAGCTTTGGATCTTTTCTCTAAGTATGATGGCCGTAGCCACCGGGATTCCAAAGTATGAGGTGTAGCATGGAGTGCACCACACAACCCCGAGTATTCCCAGAGGTATGGGAACTAACTTAAGCTCTTCCCACAGTCATGACAATGTTGTACCTGTCAGAACACAGGGGTGAAGGAGGTTAGGAGTGAACCTGACACATTTTACAACTCAGAGCGCCAGACGCAACAATAAGTTGTATTTAAACATAAAATCATAAAAATGTGGCTTAAGTGCAGCAAAAAGCAAAAAGTTAAGAGTCTTGAGACGGGGCGATTTTGGTAGAGAGAGGCATTGAAGGGAGGCGAATTGGGAGGATTAACCCAGCGCTGGAGGGGCCGAGCTCTACAAGGCTGGGTGGTGATCGGCGCATTTCTTGGAGGAACAGGAGGCGGTTCGAGTGAGGTTTGTTCAGCTGATATAGCCACAGGGAGGATGGCAGCATAAGTCATGAACCAGGCAAGAATTGACAACTCGCTGATCAGCCCCATCCAATATAGGGTTGAATACACACCCCAGGCTATGTCCCACAGGGCAAGGCGGAGGAACCGGAGGAACCAGGCCATCTTCCCACATGTTATGCGGCAGATTTCTCGACCGATGACGAAGATGACACTCATGGCCAGCATACCTTCCCAGACAACCAGAATGATGTACTCTGGGGCCAAGCGGGAGAATGGTGCTCGTCTGACCCATTCAATGCCTATCACCACGAACTCAATCAGCAACCATAGGAAAAGTAAAGCAGCTGCCCGGGGTTGCAGTGGCTTTGCTCTCCCCAGGATGTAGGAGACGAACAGGGAGAGTGCGACTTCTTGTCGGCCTAACAGGCAGCCAACTGCAACCAGACCCATTGACATGGCCAGGATGAGGATTCTCAATGGTTGCTTGAGAGTCCATTTCACCGTCATGCAGTAAAATAACCATGCAAACATTATCGCATAGTATTCAACCGGAGATACAGCCATGGGAGGATCCCTGGGTCTCGGTGAGCTGGTATGCTGCATGGATGAGTTAAAAGTGGGACTTATGTCGGGTGTGGTGGTCARCTGGGTAGTAGCCATGGTATGCTGCAGTTGTTCCTTTTCTTGTGCCTCCGTCCAGGTCCAGTGGAGTTGTTCCTCTTTTGTCTCAGCGCAGCCTGTTTTATAGGGAACCAGCGCCCTCCTTAGGGGCGGAGCTTGTAGTTCCCTCCTCCCTCCTTGATCTGGCCGGTTAGTTCTGAAAGTCTCTTCCCTGCAACCAGTCAGGGAGAGTATAGTATGGGCCTGCTAACAGCAGTACCTAACGTACTACCAATTCCAAAAGTTTATCCCGGTTATCCACACCGAAATTATAAGGGAACAAACGCCGAAGTTGTCTTATGTGTTTTGCGAGGAAAACCTCAGGGTACTCCACAAACAAGACATCCGCTYTCCAGGACGTGTCTACTTCCACAAATATTTAAAAGACTTTGAAGTGCCAGCTTAGATCGGGATGCCAATGACTCTGCCTTATTGTAATCTTCATCTTCTCACTTTGTTAGAGGAGTTCAATTGTCATCTTGGCTTTATGAGTTCCTGGTTTTATGTGGTGCCAGTGCCCCCCTTCAGAGGGAGGGGCTTGTGACCATTCCTCTTTTGGCCTTACAGTCAATTTTGAAAATGGTGGCCTCTTATTTTGTAGTGGAATGATCCTTGATTTGCTGTGATTATTCTCATTGTCCCGGCCGTCATTTCCAACAAATTCCTCCTAGATGACATGCGATATCTTCTGTTGAACCAGTACCGGCTAACATGGTAATCCAAAACCAAAACTTCTTCAGTGTAAGTTGGATCTATTTCCATCGTGATCACCGGAGCCTCTCTCCCCTATTGTCTCTTTTTCACAATAATCTTCATTTTGTGGATGGGGGTTAACTTTTCTTAATTCATGAAATGTTCGTCCCGAAATCCATGTTGGCGATGCCACTCCACATGGGCCCAAGTATTCAAGGCCTCACAGAACAAATCCAAGAACTCTTCTCTTGAGTCCACGGAGGGGTAGACGCGATAACGATAATCTTGGAGACTGCGATACTCAACTGTCAGGACGTCTTCTCGGTGGGTTGGATCTACTTCCACAGTCAATTTTTACCCCCATACCACCAGTCTCCAACTTTAATTTGAATCTTCATAGCCTTCGCAGCGTCTTTGCAACGTTAAAGAAAGCGATAGCGATACTGCATACTGAGGCTATGTGCTCTCAGCTTTGTAGAGGTTCAGTTACTCTCTAACTTGGGGAAGGGGCTTGTGCTCACCCCTCCTTGGAGGCAGGGCTCTAACACACAACTCCTTTAGAGCCAGGCGTGCCAAGACAACAGCAATCAGGATGCCAAGGACTGTCAGGCAGTATGGCCAGATCTTTTCCAACAGCTCTAACATACCTTCCTCCACTGCTCCTGCTCCTTCGGTGACTATTTCAATGGCCCCTTTCGCCAGGGTTTTTATCTCTCTGATGGCCGTTGTTTGCAGGGTTTCATACCATGCACAGGAGTGKTTGTCAGAGTCCGGCCCACATTTTTTCCAAACTTCTTCTGGGTATTTGCATGTGAGGTTAGAATAGAGTAGGTTTGAGCCTACCCACTCAAATCCTTCCTGTTCGAGGCCTAGACACAGCCCCCTTCTGAAAGCATGACTCTCAGCTATCGTAATCATCCATCCATCCATCCATCCATCCATTTTCTGTACACGCTTCTTCCTTTTCAGAGTTGCGTGGGTCACTGGTGCCCATATCCAGCAGTCACAGTGCGAGGGGCGGGGGTACACCCTGGCCAGGTCGCAAGTCCATCACAGGGCTATCGTAATCATAGTTTCGGGAAATGAGGGKATAATTTCACCAGCAATATTCTTCTGGAACTTCATGTGGGGCCCTAGGATGGCATTAACGCAGTGGTTGCGGGCCATGGCTCAACGCCATGTATTGGTTGCAGTTGATACCAATTTTTTATAAGTTGTTGGTCGTGTCTTGGTCCATACTGTTGCAGCCTCATGAGTATGATACTCATTTGCATAAAAACTTCTACAGTATCCTTCCCAGCCTGGTAATTCACTGCACGGTCTTCGTGCCAGACTTACTGTGCAAGCGTGCCCACTTTTGGTACAGGACAATTTCCATGTCCTTGAGCTAGCATATCTGTCCGGTCTATAAATTGCAGAGGACCATATATCATGCTCTTTTGAGTACACCGTTGCTATATACTGATACTTTACCCAACAATTGTCGGATTAGGACAGGCAGGAAATCACCCAATGTTCCATTTCTTCTCTTTGAAACCCCCACCATGTCCGGAGTTTGTTTCTACTGTGTCCTTCAATCCATCCTTGCAGCAATTCTTTTGTGCTGTTGTACTTCAGGATGCCTGTGCAGTCATACCTCCATGTTGACACAAAGGAGATATCAACTTGCCACAGTTTACATCTGGGGGAGGCTCCATGTCCTTCCCATTCAGAATCATTGAGGCTGAGGAAAATTCTTCTTGCAACACATTTGTCTATCTTGTCAAAATCTCCTTTGGGTACGGATTTTAACTCCTGGACAGTGGGCAACCTTTGGACATACATAAGTGACTGATAGGGCCCTTTAAGCCCTCCACGGCTCCTTTCAGACCCTTCAGGGAAATCTCCTTCATAGCGGACCACATTTTCTTTATTCCATATCCATGGGAAGGTAGAATTCAGCCAATCTTCATGCATAGCCCTAGTTGGACTGAAGACTGATCTGAAGTTGGTGTAATAGTAAATTTGGAACCACAGCTGGCCTAGGGGTATAAAGTTTTGGTCTTTACATTTTACCCACGTGTTCCAGATGCAGGGGTCGAGGCTTGTGATGTCTGCTGTGCATTCATCCACATTGTTGTATTTTTCGGGGTCCTGGGCTGGAGGCGGAGTGGTCTGTGTCTTACTTTACATTATATTGGCAGTCTCACTGTGTACCGTTACATTAACGGTTTCATTGTTTCCGTTACCATGACAGTTTTGTGGTAACGTGTGGGTGTCTTATCGAAGGCTGTCGGGTGCTTTCTTCGAGGTCTAATCCTGGTTCTGTGACAGGGATTTTGTCACATTTGCGGTCATAGTGTCCCCAAAATTCCCATTTTGGAAATATGGCTGGACAGAATATGTGTTTATGAGGTGCTGGAAACACATCTTCATATTGCCAGTACCCTTGGTGTGACAGGCCCAGCAGGGGTCTGCACCCCCCAATCACAGTGCCATTCGGGTGATTCTTCCTCTGGCTGTACCCAGTTGCACTTTGTCGTTTTAGTCTCATGACTTTCCAATATTTTAATCCACACGACCAATCCATCTTTAGTAGCTATCAGATTTGAGATTGTCCATTTCCAGTCATGGCCTGAAAAGTTTTGTTGTGCCAGTTCATCTTTCCAGGCAGTCCAGTTGCGCCGGTTCAGTCTCCATGCTTCATATCCCATTCTTTTTATCCTGTTCCAGGAGTCGGTTTGATTCTCAGTAGTTTGGTTTGCATCCCAGAGCATGAAGAGGTTGCGGGTGCTGGTGTTCCAGCAAGTCAAATTTCCATACTTTGTGTTGGCATGAAACACTCTGGCATGAGTGACTTTCCATGGTTGGTACCCTGCTTGGTACAAAATTGATAAAATTAAAGCAACAGCAAGAAACAAAGCTAAAAGCCTTAAATCAGTCTGCAGACATGGCTTCTTTTAGCCATATTACATTTCTCCAAATTTCACATGGCATCTCCTCAATTGTTCCACTAGCCAGTTGAACAACTAGGTATCCTTTAATTTCCAGGTCTTTCCGGGTCATGGATACCTCTGCCCCTGTATCCACCAGATAGGGAATTCCATCTACAATGGTGAAGATGTCGTTCCCATTCCAGTAGGTGTTTTCCAGGGTGACCCGGGACCTGGGGCCAATTATTTAGGCGGCCCTCCGGCCACTTGTTCCCTGACCTGACGGAGGGCATCTTTTTGTTCTGGGGTTAATTTGTTGTACTCTTCTGGGGGCAAGTATGGGGCTCTTCTGGGGYCTTGTGCAGGCCGAGCTGCTGGACCTAAGGTGGCCCTTGCTGTCGTTGTGGCGGGGGCCTATATTGTTGTCCTTGGTTGTTTGGCTGGTACTGCTGTCTGGGGCCATTGTCCCTCGGCTGAGGGGCTGGTTGATGAAATTTACCCTGAGGGTTGGCCGGCTCCTTCAGGGCCACTTTGGTGGGGACTTTTGGTGGTTTCGGGGTTGACTCCCTTTTCCTTCTTTCATCCCAATAGAGCAGTTCCAGGTCATACTTTCTTACTGCTGCATCCATTTCTGCTACTGTGGTGCTTGGGATAGGCATGGTCTCAAAAGCAATGTYATCCCTTTGTCACCATCCTTAGGGCCTTCACATACCTGGTTGGGGCGATGTTCTGTTTTAGCTGATGCCAGATGGGAGTTAATTTTTGTCCTTGTTCCAGTCTGAGTCGAGCCCTGTCAATGTGGGCGTCCTCATCATTTTCATCTTCAGGTACAAATTTTTCATAGTAGTCCTGAGCTGAGTCTTTTCTGTCGATAGGATGGCCTGTGATATTACTCAGCCATAGTCGCTTTGCGGCCTCGCAGTCAGTTGAGTTCACTACGAGGGGCCAGGCATCTTTTAAGTAGCTTTCCTTTCCTTCGCCTGCATCTGGTTCTCTTACCAGAATTATTATTTTCTTATACTCACGGAACTCATCTGCSTTGGTGCTCAAATCTTTAATTGATTTCCACTCCTGCCTTCCTGATGAATCGTTCTCACCTGCAGCCGTTTCTGGCGGTATTGATTCRTCCCATCTTCCTCTTCATACACCATGTCCCTCACGAACCTATTTGCTGCTTTTTTCATCTTTTTCAGCAGCACATCATGGGCAATGGCCAACATATGCTTGTCTGAAGTTAGCTGTCAATCTTTTGTGTGCTGCTAGAGTGGGATAAGATGGCATCATTATTATGTTAGCCCATTCCCCCACTGTGGCCTTTACCTTTATTTCCAGTTGTTCCTCCATCTTTTCAGCCCACGCTGGGGGTATTGGGAAGTCCCTCTGATCTGCTTCAGGCACATAGGTTCTTCTTCCATCACTGGTCTTAATTGGTCCCCACCAGGGTTCCCGTGCCAYCCTTTCTGATACCCTGAGGACATCCACCAGTTCCACCTGTTTCTTTTCTCCTTTCCTCTGTCCGACCCTCAGTTGTTTAGGGGTGCCTTGACCTTGTGCCGCAGCAGACCCCATGCTGGACTCAGTGTTGTCTTCTTCTGAGCTTTCAGGGGGTACAGGGGTTTGTGGATGCTCAGCAGGCCGAGGAGGGCTTGGTGGCTCTTTGTCTCCTGAGCTCTTGTTTTCAGAGCTGGAGGCCCGTTCTTGGAAGAATTGAGTCAGGCCCTTTTTCTCCTCCTCTGACCAAATCGAGTTTTTCAATGTTCTCTTGTTTTGGGTGTTGCACATGGGTTTTCCCGTTGTTTTTTCCTTTTCTGTGTCCGAGGTTCTGAAACCCTGTACGGTCTTTTTTGGCGGGGTCTCTTTGGCGGGGGGTTTCTTTTTTTCCTCCCGGTTGGGCTCAGCTTTTATGGGTATCATTGGCATGGCCTTACTTAGTCTTTCATTTTTCAGCTTTTCGGCTGTGACCACAACAATTTCTTTCAAGGCTGTGGGCACATTGAGGTTCTGAGCAAAATGCGCTGAGCCTCTCGCTGCCACCCTTTCTGCCATGTCCCATTGCAGGTCGCCAGACCTCAGACCACAGGTGCTGATGATGACTCTCCTCAGTCCCTGATGTATTGCTTGATACAATCCCCGTTCCAATTTTTTCATCATTAGGCGGACATAGTCTTCCATGTCATCGCCTTTCTCATATGCAGATACTGGGACGTGGATGATTCCACTAGTCATTTGGGGTCGGTCTGGATCTGTCTTGTGGATTTCTCTTAACTCCCTTACCTCCTTCTGGTATTCATGCCCCGCATTTTTTATCAGGGCTTTTCTGAATTTGCCTTTGTAGCTTTTGTAGTTATGGTCGGTGAATATCAGCAGTCCGTCACTTGAGATGGTCCATGGGTCTCCTACTGTTTGATTATAAAAATATTTCAATTTAAGCATTCAAGAGACACAAATGGACGTACAAGTAAAAGGAAAAACTATGTAAAATAAATATTAAAAACATTAAAATTTAAATTATGTGTTAAAATATATAATTTATTGGAACTAAGCTGGAAAAATAAATCTGATGGGCAATTAAATGATAAAACATGAGGTAAAGTTCTCCTTTTTAATTTATTTGGTGCATTTTAAATGTATTTATTTATTTAAAGGTTCATTTATCTATTTCTGCTTTCATTTATAATTTTGTCAGTGTCGGTCCTCTATACTGCAGAACTTGGAAGAGGTGGTTCAGTGACTGAATCAGGTGTGTTGGAGCAGGGAAAAACATAAAACATGTAGGGCTGCAGCCCTCCAGGACCAGGATTGTCCACCCCTGACTCGGGGTGTAAGGAAGGATTCGGTCTCAGCTACTACCCTGCCAGGTTTTAGCTCGATATCTGTAAAGATGAATAAATTATAGTCTGTTGTAAATTAGCGAAGATTGCTTTCCTGTGGCGGCCATCTTGAATGGCGACCTTTGCTTGTGATGTCACACAGTATTCGCATACATCCACCACACGAGTGGATTCTACGGAGATTCTTGTTAATACCAACAGATAAAGATGTTTCAGAGCAAATTTCAACACATCCGACTTCAGGAATCACAGGAAAGCTTATTTGAAAGGTGGGCTTGAGGGTGGAGGTCTTTGACAGACTCGCAAAGCGAAATTGTTAAAAAGGTTGGTGTTTTATTGTGTTTTATAGATTAGCTTACCACATCTATTTGTGTGTGTCTGTGTGTGTATTTTTCTCTCTTAGAGCCACCGCGTCTGCATCGTTTAAAGAAACTTAATGGTGATGTTTAGAATGTGTTTAAGTATAATATTATCAGTATATGCTGGACTGTGCAGAACCTGGAAGTAGAGCACAGTAAGCAATATTAGCATGGATGCTCCGAGTAAAGCTAGCAGTAGACTACAGTAAAAACAAGGTTCACTGTACCTGTTTATTGAAAGAAAGTGCAGGGATAGGATCTGGGTGGTCCAGTGTTGGTCTTTTACCTCTGATAAAATGTTTGGAGCATGTTTTTTTCCCGATCAAATTTAGCTGGTCCCATCGCTCGAGTCCATCTGCCTTAGCTTGGGAAAAGTGACAAAAAGCACTTGTTGCATGTGGAGATGACAGTGTTGTATAAAGTACCCCAAAGTGATACTTGAGTAAAAGTACAAGTATCTTACCAAAAAATTACTTTGGTAAAAGTTAAAGTCTCCTTTAGGAATATTATTTGAATAGGATGCAATAGGATGAAATTTAGGATGCACTAGTCCAGCAGTTTCAGTTTATATACATATATCAAAGCTGCCAAAACTTTTCTCCAAAATGAAAATCTATCTGAGGGCTGCAGACAAATGTAATAATATAATTCATGAAATACAAATACTTCTTAAGTACAGTACTTTTATTTTAATGATTCTGTCCTGCTGGAGTGTGACATGATTTGTTTGTGTACAAACTAATACRCTATCAGAGTTTTATATATTTATACTTCTCATTCAACCACAGTTAAATTCACTCTATCTAGGAGGCACAGTTTATATGGATAGTTTTTATTTTTTACAAACAAGCTGGAATGAAAACAAGCAAAGATGAAATTAACGACTTCTTGTCTTTTTTTAAAATGTAAGAAGTAAAAAGTAGGCTGAAAAATAATTACTCAAGTAAAGTAAAAATACCCCAAAAATTCTACTTACGTACAGTAAAGAAGTATTTGTACTTAGTTACTTTACAACTCTGGGAGATGGCGATATTCTGAGTCACTGTTTTAAGTACTGTAGCACAATGTTTTGTGGTCCTTCTGGTGGAGTTTGATGCTGTTTTCTTGTTGTTTTTTTTATAGTTTAAACAGCTAAACCAGCATAGCTCCATTGAAAACAATGGAGCGACTACGAGAGTTTGTACATGCATCAGTGTGGAGCAGATGTAGTCACTTGACTCGTGTTCTAAAACTAGCCTGAGCAAATGTCCCCATTTTTTCTTTCTAAAAGATACTTTTAAGTTCAGTCATTTGAGATATTTTGCAGTACATGCAGTATATACAAACACACACTGGTTAAAATATCACATCTTTTTTGCCTTCAGGTGATATGTCTTTGTTGTGAGTAATTCAAACCTTTGTAAGAAAGTGGCCAAAGAAGAAGGTGTCAGTTCTGCCTGGTGACCACCAGGGGGCAGTAGTGTAACACAGCTAAACCAATGTCTCCTTTGCTGTTGCTGCTTGAAGATGGTTGTAGAGGACCTTAACCCAGTGGACCTCTGGATCCTGTTCATTATGAGCACTTATTATTAACACAGGGAGGCCTGAGAGCCGGGTCAGCTGTGTGTGTTAGGAGAGATGCTCTTGTAATTACCCAGCAGGACATTCCTCTGTGCAGCTTCTCCTTTAACCTCTGCAAGGGTACTGGAGAGGAATACACTGCCACGATCGATCCTTCTCTCCTCCTGCCTTCCAACATCTTTCCTCACTGTCCCCGACTCCCTGCTGTCTGTGCTGAGAGGACAGGTGAGTAACCTGAACCACAGTTTTAATGACTTATTTTCTCTGATGAGTTAGAGTTGGTCCAACAAACACTCTGCTGACAGCTTCAAACAGGGATACGTTAGATCTGCTCACCAAGAAGCACCAGAGATGGAGGATAGGAAAATATTTTAGGCATCAAATGTTTTTTTTTTCTTCTTGTATTACAATACAGTATTCTGTACAGTGATGAAACCCTTCTCCAAAAATAAAATGTAAGAAACGTCTTTTCATTCTTGAAACACTGCCTCAAAGCTTRTGTTATCTTTGACAAATGACTTGAACTTGTCTTGTTTAAATTACAGCAGGTGACAAAACCTTTCAAATGTCAACTTGATTTTCAAAAAGATAAAACGCTTTGGCAAGTTTGGAAAGTTTCACTAGAAACAAGAGTCTTAACAGAACATTATAATTATAAAAGTATGTTGTAAAWAAAAATCCCAGCATGAAAACAAAAGCTGCATTTTGGAAAGTTAAACTTCCCACATTAAGAACAAAAATGTGCAGGAGTTTCAGAATTACAAAACTAAACATAGAAGTGTTGAAGGGTGTTAATGCAACAATAGTCAGCATCCATTCATTCTTTGACTTCATAAAACCCAACAAGAATTTAACTCTTTGTTTTAATATAATCTGACAAAATAAGATGTATAAACTGTAGTAAAAAGTTTAGATATCTAATAAGTAGTGGAATAATTTTGTACAGATTATTGAAACAATACTTAATTCCTCTTGAAAAGTGGTTGTCAGCTGTAGATCTGTGTACCTTGTGATGAAGTAAACATAAGTATTTGTAGTTTATTTCACAAAAAAAAGTTAAATTAATAAGAACAGATATTTTGAACCCCTTAAAGAGACCATTAATCACTGTATTATAGTCATGTTTTAAACTAAGCACTTCCTCAAARTGCCACTGTTGTTTTTTATGTATTACATATATTTTCAAATGTAAATAATCACATCCTAATGATACTCAGTAATCAAAATAGAAAAAAAAGTTAAGAAGGTCCTCTGGATAGGTTCTTCTTTAATGAAATGTTTCGTCTCTCTTTCAAGAGACTTCTTCAGTCTTAAGGGCTCGACACACGGGGAGCGACAAACTACAGCGATTAATAGCTGTCATCACAGCCAGGGTGAAACCCGACACACAGGACGTGAT
>NW_013953059.1:175986-177223 GCF_001266775.1 Austrofundulus limnaeus
ATAAAAGTCTGATTTAATTCAGTTCACATACAAAACAATCTTTTGCGTGGGAACGCAAAACAATTTTGCGAGGTAACGCAAAAGTATTGTGAGGTAACGCAAAAGTATTGTGAGGTAACGCAAAGAGATTACGAGGTAACGCAAAAGTATTGCGAGATAACGCAACACTATTGCGTGGGAATGCAAAAGAAAAAAATCTCCCTATGTCGCCTCGCAGGCTCTGTACAGAAGACAGGTGTGTGCCAGGTCTGGACACTGTTTTTAAGATGGAATGCCAAAACTGGCCCAGTTGTGGTTTGGTTTATGTGGTGRTGACCCATGCATGGACCACAAAGAGCTGGGATCCTTTGTTATAACTGGGCCAAAGATTGCTATGTGGGAGACATCAGATGGAGATGAACAAAGGTAAGGAACTGATCCCTAACCCTCCACTGAGACTATTTATGATATTGTMCAGTGTCAGATGTCAGACCCAGATAAACCAGCTACTGCTGACTACAAAACTGGACCGTACCAGGCCCTGACCCCACTCTGTGATGGGCTCATTGTATCCATATGGAGGTCAGCCTGTGTTAACCAGGCCTGTTATCAGATCCTCTCCTCTGCAGCTGGGACCAGCCTGGAAGGAGGAGGAGTTATAAATCCTGGGAGCAGACAGTTTCAGCCAATGAGAGGAGATCTGTGTTGAAGATAACAAGTTGAACCTGAATTGAGACGGAAAGAAGTAAAGCACTGTGCCTTTGTTTGTTTAACGTGTACTTTTTTTTTTCATAACCAGAGAAATAAAGCATCTGTACTAATATCCTTTATGTATAATCATAAGAAATTATGTTTTCTCTTTGATTGAGACATGGAGAGGTGAGGAGAGGTGACACAGTGGCGCTAAGTTAGACACCATTCGGACTTGAAAACACATAGAGTTGAAAATTAGAATTTTCTTCCATCAAGGAACCAGTGTTCAGTTTTCTCTTTTACGTATTGCAGGATGGCAGAGACTCATGTTTGTTGCTGACGACAGCTGATAGTGGTGCACGCAGTTGTCACTAATTTTCCCATGCGAAAAAAAATACTAAAGTATATTTTAAATAGACTGCATTTTACAGAAATATTTTCTTAATATATTATCAATAGAATATACTTTTCAGGATTATATTCAAAATGTAAAAAAAGTTTATTTCAAAAACCATACTTAATATACGTTGTTTTAAAATACAGTATATTTCAAGTACACTTTATA
>NW_013953059.1:177455-179291 GCF_001266775.1 Austrofundulus limnaeus
TTTAATCCCACCCTGTGATGAGTTAAATGATTTATTTTAATCCCACCCTGTGAGTTAAAGATGATTTATTTTTAATCCCACCCTGTGATGAGTTAAAGATTATTTATTTTTAATCCCACCCTATGATGAGTTAAAGATGATTTATTTTTAATCCCACCCTGTGATTAGTTAAAGATGATTTATTTTTAATCCCACCCTGTGATGAGTTAAAGATTATTTATTTTTAATCCCACCCTATGATGAGTTAAAGATGATTTATTTTTAAACCCACCCTGTGATTAGTTAAAGATGATTTATTTTTAATCCCACCCTGTGATTAGTTAAATGATTTATTTTTAATCCCACCCTGTGATGAGTTAAATAATTTTTTTAATCCCACCCTGTGATGAGTTAAATAATTTATTTTTAATCCCACCCTGTGATGAGTTAAATAATTTTTTAATCCCACCCTGTGATGAGTTAAATGATTTATTTTTAATCCCACCCTGTGATGAGTTAAATAATTTATTTTTAATCCCACCCTGTGATGAGTTAAATATGATTTATTTTTAATCCCACCCTGTGATGAGTTAAATGTGATTTATTTTTAATCCCACCCTGTGATTAGTTAAATGATTTATTTTTAATCCCACCCTGTGATGAGTTAAAGATGATTTATTTTTAATCCCACCCTGTGATGAGTTAAATGATTTATTTTTAATCCCACCCTGTGATGAGTTAAATGATTTATTTTTAATCCCACCCTGTGATGAGTTAAATGATTTATTTTTAATCCCACCCTGTGATGAGTTAAATGATTTATTATTGGATTTTAGCTGTAGTTAAAACATTGTGTTTTATTTAGTGACAGGAGWTATTAATGCTGTTGATTTGTMTTTGTCTGTTGGACTTCTGCCTGACTTGTTGCTGTGTGTGTTCCTGATGTTGTAAGTGTGAAAACACAGCTGTGTTAGTTACAGTTACATCTCTGACCTGCTGTAGAGGAAGTGGATGTGCTGCTGAACAGGAAGTCACWCTGAGCTCTTTAAAGCTCATCTGTACACAGTCAGTTCCTTCTGCTGCCAGTGGATCAGGTGGACATGTTCTCTTCATCAGGAAACACATCTGCTGCTTGTTTGGATCAAGTGTCTTAATAATCAACTTATCCAACAGTTTCATGTATTCATTCAGTTTCTTTCAGTTGATTTGTAGCATCATTTCATTATGGAGTTAAACTGAATTAAACAGGAACAAATAAAACAAACTGAAATCATCTGCATCCAGTTAGAACAAAACAGATGAATCCAGTCCTTCAAATTATTACTAATAAAATGATTGCTTCAGGGCAGCATGATGCAGAGTTGTTCCCTCTCAGCAAGAAGGTTGCTGGTTCAAATCCTGGCTGAGGATCTTTCTGGGTAGAGTTATGTTCTCTGTGCATGTGTTCTCATAGAGAACATGGAACCAGGTGTTCTGGTTTCCTCCCTCAGACCAGAACCATGAACGTCAGGTGAACTGTTAACTCTCATCTGTCCTCAGAGACAATATTAAACATCTATGAGAACTAATGTGTTACATTCAATAAACATCCCATAAAATAACTCTCTTCTACAGTCAAATAAAATTAGACTGATTACATTTTCTGTGAAAGTGAAGTCACAATGTTCAGCCTTAAATAACTTTTTACAGAGTAAAACGACTGGACATGTGTTTAAAAATGAAACAAAGCTGTCAACGTTAAAAGAAATAGAAAAGAAGGTAAAACGAGTAAAGAGTAATTAACAAATAAAACGAGTAAAGAGTAATTAACAAATAAAACGAGTAAAGAGTAATTAACAAATAAAACGAGTAAAGAGT
>NW_013953059.1:180244-181294 GCF_001266775.1 Austrofundulus limnaeus
GTATAAAAGTATAAAAAGTATAAACACCAAAATGTGAGGTATCCCTTGTTTGATTGAGCTGAATGTTTTTGACTAAAATAGCACAAATCATGCAGAAGTAGTTAAATTARAGAAAAACTATTCCTAAAACTGTCACAGAGTAAAATAAAATGAAAAGATGAAGACAAAAGAAGAAACTTTTCGATGTGTGTCTGTGTGCAGGGTCAGCAGGGAGCTCACAGGGATGATTGTTGTACAGTGATGTGGGATTTACTGCTCTTCACAGGACATCTCTAACTCTTTACATTACAAATAATTTAGACAAATAGGGACTGATTATGTTTTCAGAAGACATGAAAAATACTGATGATCCATTTAATTTAYCATCATGTGCTCTTTTTAATGTGTTTTATATACTGCAGACACACAACAGAGACTTTCTAGAACAAGTCCACAAACCTCTTGGGCTTCTTGTTGACGATCCCCATGATAACCAGTTTCATTGAAGGCCTCATGCCTCCTTTAATGTCTCCCTTATACTCCTCCTGAGAAACAACAGACACGTTTAATCAGAGGAGGGAGGAAGACTTTACCACATCACATTTAATCTGTGTGTTCCTGCAGGTTTCCTTTCATCAGCACAACGCTGCGCTCCATCGCTCTGYACAAAAGCCTTATTGATCTGTCAATCATCTGGAGAAATTATTGTGTAAATGTTCTCCTCTAACCATGTAAACAAGTAAACATCTTTCAGTCCTGATTCCATCAACAACACAAAGGGCACAGTGTAAAACAAACAAACAAAGGAGGCTACGTACATTTTCTTTCTTGTCCTGTTCCTCCATTCCACTCGGGCCCTGATGCAGTGTGCAGCTTTGGAGCGGGTACCAACTGCGCAGCCTCCGCCTCCAGCTCGTTGCCATGGAGACCTGTGATGATGATGGAAGCAGAGGGAGGAGGGGCTCTGTGACAAAAAGCTTTATRTATCTCCATGAAGAGTTAGTTTGGTACGCAGCAGTGAATTATTATTATTTTATATATAAAATTCATTTAAATGCATGTTTGTTTTAT
>NW_013953059.1:182562-185687 GCF_001266775.1 Austrofundulus limnaeus
CATCCATCCATCCATCCATCAATCATCTATCCATCCATCCATCCATCCATCCATCAATCATCCATCCATCCATCCATCCATCCATCCATCCATCAATCATCCATCCATCCATCCATCCATCCATCCATCCATCAATCATCCATCCATCCATCCATCCATCATCCATCCTCCATCCATCCATCCATCATCCATCAATCCATCCATCCATCCATCCATCCATCCATCCATCCATCAATCATCCATCCATCCATCCATCCATCCATCCATCCATCCATCATCCATCCCATGCCTCTTGTTTCAGAGACAGGTCTTGGGGGAACCATCTTGAGCAGTGAGGCTCACACATCTGTCTCCATCATCACATCTGGGATGATTCCCAGTGTTTCCCAGTGCAGCTGACAGAACACAGTATGTCTCTCTATCCTGTCCTGGGTTTTTCCTGGGGTCTCTTCACTAAAGGACATACATGGAACACCTWACCTTGCTCCTCTGGATGTGGAGGTGCAACAGCTCCACCGAGTCTCCTGGATACTGASCTTCTCATTCTGTAAGAGACTAGTTACTTTATGGAGAAGACTCGTTTTGACCAGCCATATACCCAGTCTAGTACTTTTGTCATTACACAAAGTTCTTGACCATCAGGGTTTAAATGTATACTGACAGGTAAATATTATCACATATTATTGGGGAGGCTGTGGTGTAGAGGTAGAGCAGCCGGCTTTGGGACCCACAAATCACAGGTTCGACTCCCCGCCATGACCACATGCCGTTGTGTCCTTGAAGACACTTCACCCACCTTGCCTACTGATGGTGGTCAGACGGTCTGGTGGCACCTGTGTATGGCAGCCCCACCTCTGTCAGCTGTGGCTACAGTGTAGTTTGCCATCATCAGTGTGTGAATGTGAGTGTGAATGGGTGAATGTCTGTTAGTGTAGAGTGCTTTGAGTGTCCTGGATAGATCAAAAGGTGCTATATAAGTACAGTCCATTTACCTTATTATTATGGACAGAAGACAAATCAGGAGCTCAATATCTTTCACCTGGAAGTGGGTTGGGACCTTGCCTTAAGCCAGGCCTAGGAGAGGCTCTACTTGTCCAGCACCTGGTAACCAGCCCCCAACTTATGGGGTGGCTCAGTCTGAATAAACAACGTGGTTTCATTTTTTACCCAGCATAGGAACCTAACCATCCCCACCATAGGAGGGGCCATAGGGGGGTGCATAGTGCTGTGGGTGGCAGCAGGACATGTGGGCCTTGGTCTTTTGACCCTAGCTTACCAAAACTGGCTTTTGGGARGTGGATTGTCTCTGAATGGAAAGGAGCTTGAGATTATGTGTGAGGTTGAGAGGTACCAACTAGCTAGTCAGTCTGAGTTTTTCTTTGTAAATGAAGCTGTCAACTGATCACCACCTGGCAGTGAGTTGGGTCACAGTCGTGCAGAGTTGGGGGACATTTAGTTTGAGTTGGTCATGTTTCATATCTTCATTGTTGGTGCAGCTGCTCTGAGATGTGGCTGCAGGGTTGTTGTTGGCAGACTCCATGTTAACGTCTACTCAGGAGTTTTGGAAAGTAAAGTCTGGTTGATGGATGGACACCAGATTCAGGAGGAACAACACAGGTTCTTTCCTGGGTGCAGAAAACTAGGCCAGCTCTTTACACACATTAGGATCTTTGAGAGGACATGGGAGTCTGTCCAACCAGTCAGCGTGTGTTTTATGGATGTGGAGAAAGCATTTGACCATGTTCCCTGAGGTACTGTATCTTGTTGAGGGTGCTCCATGAGTATGAAACTGTGTAAGTATGCTGCTTCAGGCCTTTCAGACCCTTCATGTCTGAACCAGATGCAAAAATCTGGTTCACTGCAAGCAGTTTCTGGGTGAGAGTCAGACTCTGCCGGGGATGTCCATTGTCATCAATTGTGTGTGTTTTTTTTACTTTTATGGACCAAATTCTCAATGCAGACAGTGAGCAGGTTGAGTCCAGTTTTCTCTTTGCAGATGATGTGATCCTGTTGGTGTCGTTGTGTTTTATCTCACTGGAGAGGTTCACAGTCAAGTGTGAAGCAGCTGCAATGAAGATCAGCCCCTCCAGATCTGTATCCATGGTCCTCAGTCAGAAAGGAGTAGATACCCTTCACTGAGTGTGAGGTGCTGCCTTAAATAGAGAAGTTTCATCATCTCAAACATGCCAAAAATAATTATCCATCCATTCACCACCTCTTTCCTTTACTCACTTCTTCTTTCAAGGTCTGAGGGAGCAGGTGCTACCTCCAACTGTCACAGTGTGAGAGGACACGTCTCCAGTCCATCACAAAGACACTTTGAGACAACTGAGACAAACAACCATTCACTCCCACCCACACCTAGGGACAATTATCATATCATTTAATGTAACGTGCAGGTTTTTGGTCTGTGGGAAGAATCTGGAYTACCTGGAGAAACCCCACCCATGCATGGGGATAACACACAAACTCCATCATGGAAGGRCACAGGCCAGGAGGTGATCCTGCAACCCTCTTGTTGACAGGCAAAAACTTTAAGTGCTGAACCTCCAGGCCTCCGCACAAAAAAACAACAAACTTCTGGCATACAGAATCAATTTTTAAAAAATGAAAGAAATACAATTGTCATGGTCAGCCCAGTTTGCTCTGTGTATCTCAAGTAAAGGAAAAACATGGAATCACTGAAAATTTTGTAAAAAGAATTAGAATCACAAAAAACAAACAAACAAACAAAAAACAAACAAACAAACAAACAAACAAACAAACAACCCTGTGCTGTTTGTATTTTGACAGCTCTGGCTCTCAGAGCAGTTTGAACTGTGGACCTAACTAATGACAAACACTATTCTGCAGGTTGAAATCTCTTCATTGAACTTTTTTTCTTCAGTTTGAACTTTTCAACTGGACTGACATCCAGACATCTGCAGGCTATGCCAACGACTTAAATGTCTTTTTTCATGTCTTTTCAGCTTCTGACCCACAAAATCCCAGCAGCAGAGACCTGAGCCCCCAGCTGTTGTCAGTTGATAAACATTTAATTTAATTATTTTCACGTCAAATAAACAAGAGCATAGTAACAATATTTTATTAAACTATTTTTGTACATTTTAAGTACACTTTTATTC
>NW_013953059.1:185932-187282 GCF_001266775.1 Austrofundulus limnaeus
CACACACACACACACACACACACACACACACACACACACACACACACACACACACACCGTTTTTGTAGTTTTTATGAAGATGTAAGAACAATGCAGCAATTATTTTATGAAGAAAATTCTGGATTTCCGATTACCTTTGAAGGCAACAGTACAAACCGGAACGCCCACTTCTGACCTTTGACCAATCAGCGGCGGAGAATCAGCTGATTTGATCACATGACTTTCGTCATGCAGCTGCTAGCATAACAAGCAGAGAGAAAGCTGCGGCTGGAAGAACAAACAACAATAACTGGATATTAAAATGGAAACCGCTTGAAGACATGAGTATGTATGTTTTTATCTTACTGGGTAACTTTTCAAAGTGTTTCTGTCTGAGTGTTAGCTGACATGTTTCAGACTGACTGAGTGAAACAAGCTTAGCTTCAGACCTGAGACCAATAACGACTGATATATAAATGTAATATATTTATATATATTACATTTATATACATATATGTAAGGCTTTTTAAAACATACCTGTTTAACAGAAGCGTCACAGACTGAACATTTAGTTAGTTTACACACAAATATTTGAAACAGATAAATTACAGTCAGCCTGTATAATATTCTCAAACCTTTACCAGGAYCTATAATAAATATATTTTTGTTAAATTCTGGGGATTATACCTCTAAACTGTACGATATTTTTAAAAAGATGCGCCCCGCCTGTATAATGGTAGGGAACACTGCTTAGTTTATAATATTGTTCAATGTTTTAGCCAAGATAAACTTTAGCAGTACACTTTTCACACAGACTGGTTTATTRGTAGTATATTTCAAGATTAAACTAAAAGTATACATAGAAGATTACTTTCAGTATACTTTTGAGTATACTTTCATAAACTTGTTGTGGGCCAGCTTAGTCCTAGAAGTATACTTGTTAGTAAACTGCTAGTGTACTTATATCATTGTACGTAGTAAATAAAAGTACACTTAGGGACATATACTTGTATATATTTAGTATACTTAATGACAAGTACTTTAAGTATACTTCTTTTTGGTAAGTTTATAAACATTATAACAGTATACTTAAAGTATAAACTAAAAATGTCCCAATTTAGTATGAACGAATATTAAATCAATATAAAGGGAAAAAAACTGTATAGGTCCTCTGGACGGGTTCTTCTCTAATGAAACGTTTCGTCTCTCCTCCAAGAGACTTCTTCAGTCTGAGAGTTTCAGGCTAAATTCAGGCTTTTAAGCCCTGCCTCCATGTGACTGATACTCACATCAGTTTCGGAGAAACTGAGACGTTTATTTTCTAAACATGATGTCCCAGTGGCTTTCAAACCCCAAAACACATTACAGCAA
>NW_013953059.1:189025-192530 GCF_001266775.1 Austrofundulus limnaeus
TTCTTTTAAAAATGAAAGTTTATTGATTTATTACACTTACACATTACGCTTTTATAATTATTAGTTGTAAAACGGTCACCAGGCAATACTATCGTTTATCGCAATAAATTTTGAGACAATTAATCGCCCAGCAAAATTTGTTATCGTGACAGGCCTAAACGCACCATTACAGTTGTTTGCCAACTGCCAAAAACTAAAAAGAAGAAAAAGAGATCAGGAACAGGTGAGAAGTGCAGACTCTGCCCACGCCAATCAGCAATCTGCCAGGTGAGATCACAGGAGCGAAAACACACACCTCCACAATAATATACAATTATACTGTATAATATACAGTATATGTTGTAGTTAAATAAGTTGTAGTTATTTTGTAAGTTTTTTAAGGTCTTAATGGTTTGATGGTTTTCCTCTCTCCTCCTCCTGGCAGCTTACTAAATATTCTTTGTCCAATATGCCCACTGTCCCTCCTCTGCATTTGTCTAGACCATCTCAGCCCAATCTTTCGGTGTCTCCGACCTGAGTTGCTCCTCTAATATTACTGATTCGTGATAATGTCCCTTTTAATCCCTCTCAGTGAAGCAGTGTGAACTGTGATGTTAAAGGCACAGTGTGTAGGATTTTGTCCATTCTTTTAGCCGAAATTGAGATAATCACTAATGACAATAATAAAAAATATGTCTAATCATTGCAGACAAAGACCTTGTTTTATTATTTTTACCTTATAAAAAGCTGTTTATATCTCAATGGTCGCGTGTCGCCACACAGGCAGCCGCCATCTTGCACCGCCATCTTGTCTACGAAGGCTCATGAAGGACAAACTGCGGTGGCGGCGTCAAAACCAGTTTTAGTTGTAATACTATAAATGTAATATTTGTTGTCTGTCATTGTAGCTGGGATAATTTTACTAATTAACTTAATAATTTTACTTATTATGACACCTGAGAGACACCGCAGCAACTGCTTTGCGTTTGGAAGCGGGGGGTGGGGGGAGGACCAGGGTGGATGATTCAACCACTCAACCACTAGATGTCGCTGAAAACAAATTCTACCCACTGTGCCGTTAATTGTTACATTCTTTTATGTTTTGGAGAAAAATTCATGGAAGTTCTCTTTTAAGATTCATTTTTCTGAGCATAGCCGCATACTATCTAAAAAAASCTAAACTAATAAAATTTATTTTACATCACTAAGATTAAAATGTTTGCCTAGAGTTTTGATACAGTTAATACAAAACATATTTGTACTTGGAAAAAATGCTTGAAAATCTTTAGCAAACAGGGTCCTGATCCAAGTGCAGTCTTCTCACCACTGTGCAAAACAAAAAAAAATAATCAGTGTAGTTCCACATCTGCACAAATGCACATGATGCTCATTAATCCAACAGCAGTCCTGATGTAGGTCAAAGATGGACAGCTCAGGAGTGTATACACYTCTTGTTAATCTATAGTTAATAGATATTCTGTCAGTCCGGCTTCACTCTCCTGTTTGAGCGGCAGCTCATTGATGACTTGTGGGCTGTGTTTGCTCTGAGCGGCCTCTAAAGTGCTGCAGTACTTAAAACCTGGATCAGGATATCAATTAGGCAGTTACTGGATGCACGGACAGTGACACCTCTATAAAATATCTTAATGGGGAGGTCAC
This sequence comes from Austrofundulus limnaeus, assembly GCF_001266775.1. NCBI lineage: Eukaryota > Metazoa > Chordata > Actinopteri > Cyprinodontiformes > Rivulidae > Austrofundulus > Austrofundulus limnaeus. The sequence goes on from NW_013953059.1 coordinate 190,664, forward strand.
TGACAGTCCATGGGTGGCACCAATATCAGAAGAGAACTTAAGAAGGTTWGTTTTGTTGTTGTCATATTTAGATTATTTGACAAATACAGCAGCACAGGAGGTACAAAGGCATCTTAAAATTGGAATATTGCAGAYAAACTTATTTTTTTTGTCAATCAGCGCAGAAAGTGAAACTCTTACATTACATCAATTTATTACACATAGAGGGAAATATTTAAAGCTTGGTTTCCATGTACTATGTTCTGAATAGGAGTAGGCATTAGTAAGATATCAGATTGTGAAGGTTTAGAATATGTTGACATTTGATATCATGTGCTTAATGTTTGAATGCCAGCTCGTCTCCTAATGTTCACATCAGGAGACTGATGGGCTGATTTGTGTGGTAAAGAAAGAATATTGTGTCACTTCATGTTTTCTCTGCTGGTAGCTGGAGTATACTGTTTGCAGAATATTTTGATTTACTGGATTTATATGACTTTCATACAGTTTTATGTACTAGTATACAAGCACATTTTATCATATTTTATTGTATTGTACTTTTATATTGACATGTTGTCCTTGACAATTTGGTTTTATTGGTGGGTTTGGGGTCTGCTAACTTTGGTTAATTTTAGCTAAGCATGGCTTCTGGTTCTCTTCTGGCTGCTAGCAACTCCTCTGTCACTACTAGTGAAAATGGTATGTATAATAAAAATGGTCTGATGATAGTTTTGGAGACTAGGTTGTCTGAATTCTAAGTTTGTTGAAAAACCTTTAGCTAACCAGGCACAGTTAGGCAACAGCACCAAGAGTAGCTCCTGCTGGTTCTAATGTTGTGAAGATGTTTGATCAGAGTGAAAGGAAAGATAGTTTTCTTTTTTTTTTTTGTCTTACAAAAAGGAAAGACGGAGCAAAAAAATAACAGTAAAACTCTAAAGAGTAACTTGTTAGAGTCTGAGAATCTCTGGTTTGATTTAAATGTTGTTGAATCCAACCTAAAGGGGCTGTAGATATTTAGTCATAAAAAAACTGGTAAAATATTTAGAGGTTAAATGGACCTGAAGAGACGTGGACCGGAATCATGGAAGCAAACCTAAGGAGACTTGGTGGACAAGGATCATGAAGACAAACCTAAAGAGACTGGGTAGATGAGGATCATGGAGACAAACCTTAAGAGACATTATTGACCAAGATCATGGAGACAAAGCTGAGGAGACTTGGTGGACTAGCATCATAGACAAAGAGACTGGATGGACCAGGATCATGGAGACAAACCTGAGGAGACTCACTGCTGTAAAACTGCTGCAGTCTTTTACTTTGGGGTGAATAGTTGTGTATGTGCAGGTTTTCAGCTTTATGGGTTTTTTTTTTGTTTATTTGTTTTACAATAAAAATATTGGACCCAAATTTCTCCCAAAATGTCTTTAAAATTCCAGATTAAAAGTAAACAACATAATTGATATTTGAGGCCGTCTGTTTGTGCACGTAATGGCTTAGAACAGAGATTCTTAACTTGTGGGCCGCGAGCGCCACCTTGAGGGTCTCAAAAGAACAACAGTTTTTACTTTGGGCCGCAGATAGCCTGGTTAAAACCAGACCCTGTCCTTCACTTTGCTTCGTACAACGGTCTGGACTTGCTGAATAGAGAAGCGATTCTTGCAGGAGGCGTGGCCTCTGCTGAAGTTTAAAATGATTGGATCAGTTGACTGCGACATATGTCGCTGTGACGGATGCTAAGCTAAAAAGCTAACCGGAAACCGCGTGTGCTGTAAACAACCCTACTGAGAGGAGAAATTCACCGAGCTGAACGAGACGACTGTAAATGAGAGCTGCTGCTTTGTCAGACAAATTTATTTTAATTTGGAAGCCTTATCAACACAGACTGGCT
>NW_013953059.1:193528-194984 GCF_001266775.1 Austrofundulus limnaeus
GTACATTGGTAATGTGTGACTGGGCCTCGTGACACTTCATGTTCAACAAATTGGGCCCCGAGGTCAAAAAGGTTAAGAAGCCCTGGTTTAGAAGACTGCTTTTTGACAATAAGCAAGCATTTCAAGGTTTTATCCTTGTGTATTACTGCAGTATTTCTAACTGCTGAGCCTTGTATGTAGTGAGACTCTACAGGGTAATTAAAACATTGTTGTGATTTTGGGCACACAATCTTCCTGATGACTAAAAATGATGAATGTAGTCCTGTGAAACCATAAGATTGTTACACTGTAGCAGGTGAATGTTCATACTTGGGTAAATTTGGTAAAACCTGAAAATCACTGCATCAGCTTAGCTGCATTACTGTAAATCTTTGTTCTGTTATTGTTTTCCTTTACAAATGTAGCCTAAACATGTACAGATGTACTGAACTCTTGCTCCTACACAAACAACAACAGAGTACGTATTCACACGGCCAAATCTGCTTAATAGACGGTAATTTCAGAAGTTGTGATGAATTGCTGCTTTAAACTGTGTTCAGATCATTATAGAAGTTTTATTCATTTGTCTTGAAGGTGTTTTAATTATCCTCCTGTCACCCACTGTGTGAGGTAACAATGTGAAATAAATGTGGTGAGAGCAAACCTCCAGCATTTCTGAAAAGCTTTTGAAAAATACATTCAGTCACATCACTTAAGTAAATGAGCATGCTCTTGTGCTTTTTTGCTATTTGCTGTGATATAATGAGAAAATGCTTCTTGCTGAGCAGAGACTGTAAAACAGCATCATAACAAAGATTACTGCTACAAAAGCTATTAGACAAATTCAATACCACATCGGTGGTTGTTATGGTAACAAATTGCCAATTACCTGCACAGAAAAATGTGTTTGTCGTGCATCAGTGTGGCATCTATCCTGCAACAGAAAGTTATTACACGTGATTGGTTGCTGTAATATTTATTGTTTAAATCTGGCCACATAGATGTGCATTTAATTCTGTCATGCTTGTGTGTTTGCACAAACTGCTTGACTGACTGCACCCACAGGTTCAGCTCGTCCCTGGTCTCTCTGATGTCTCAGTAGATTATCTGCAGCCAGAGCCTCAAAGATCCACTTTTTCCTAAAAGTTTCAAGGGCCTGATTCTTAACTCTGATTTTTGCTTCATCCTCGTGGGATTAAAGCCCATGTTCTCAATCTAAATGAATGACCTGTTTTTTTTGCCTGCCATGCTTTATGCCAGAGGTGCCCAACCTTTTTTGAACCAAGAGCTACTTTTGAATTCGGCAGTTTGCCGAGATCTACAGTCCAGTCTCAGTATCAAAAAACATAATTTTTCGTCTCCCTACTCCTCACTTCTTTAAATAAAACAGAACGTAATGTGTTGCTAGTTTGATTTAATTTAAAGTATTGTCTAACAAAACTATCTACTTAACCATATATTTACCTACAAAAAAAAA
>NW_013953059.1:195423-203166 GCF_001266775.1 Austrofundulus limnaeus
GCTGTGGAATAAAAAGAGCTGCTAAAAGTATAAACAACTGTGTTAAATCATTTTCATTTATTCTGAAGACACAGCGTTGCGCACCGTAACCCCCCCACCCCCACCCCCCGTGCGCTGCGCGGTCGCAGGTGGTCTCAGATGCGGGTTTGAAATAAGCATTTTAAAATGTTTTCAAAATATATCTGGCACTTTGGAGAAAACCCAGGACTCGCTAGAGGGATTACGTATCCCCTCTGGCCTGGGAACGTCTCGGAGTCCCCCAGGACGAGCTGGAAGGTGTCGCTGGGGAGAGCGGGTCTCTCTGCTGCTGCCCCCGCACCCGATAGCGGATAAGCCAGCCGGACGGACAATTTATGTTGTTAGTCTAAATTATTACATTTAAAATTATAACTGTAATTCAAGCAGAGTAGCCTATTGTCAACATAATTATGGAGTGTGATTTATTTTCAATTTTAAAAATTTTCAAACTAATGAAATATGAAGTTAATGACTGCTCAATCTGCCTTGGTCTGACTGCCTCTGGAATCCTAGGATCCTACCTGCCATGCAGACTCCTTGGCATCCAGACTTGTCATCCTTGATTTTCTGACTAGATTTCCATCTTCTCTTGCCAACATAGGATTAAACCTTTTACTAGATATAGTCACCTCAAAGGACAAAATGGTTAGAGGTGCTGGGGTAGTATATGGGTCTACTATTTACCCCCTGGTTTGATGCCAGTGTTTTGGAGTTTGTCCCTGTAGATGAGTGGGTTGCTTCCCTGCACCCGTAAGTGACTGGACAAGTTTTGACTGTTGTTTGTGTTTATGTGTCTAACAGCAGTTGACAGTACTCAGCCCTCTTGGAGTCCCTAGTCATGTTCRGCACCTCCGTTGTTGAGATGGCTGCCTTGAGCTGTGACCACGATGTTGGCAGTACCTCTGGTGGCAAACATCCTCGAACCCTTGGATAGAAACTCTTTATCTACACAGAGGAGATTCTGGCAAACCATCAAGCAGCTGAGGTGGGGAAAGCTGCACTTTTCCAACACTGTGTTCAGTGAGGGTGGGGTGTTGTTGACCTGTTTTTGTTGACATGTCTTTGCAGCATCATGTGGGCTGCAGGGGCAGTGACACTGGATTGGCAGACTGGGGTTGTGGTTCATCTTTTAAAAAATGGGGGACTGGAGAGTGTGTTCTAATTACAGGGTCATTACATTCTTTAGCCACCTCTGTAAGGTAAGAGAGTCTGATTGATGTTCAAACCTCAGATTAAGGAGCAACGCAGGCTCTGTCCTGGCAGTAGAACTCTGGACTGACTCTTTACTCTAGGGTCCATGGGAGAGGCATTGTAGTTTGCCATACCAGTATATGTACATATGTTTTGTGGACTGGGAGAAGGTATTTAACTGTGCTGTAGGAGTGAAGGGTAGCTTTGAGATGGAGGTGGGACTGCATCAAAGATAGGATCTGAGCTCCTTCTTGTTTGATCTGGGGTTGGACAGACTAACAGAAGAGGTCAGGCAGGAGTCCTCATGGACCTGATGTTTGCAGAGGACATTGTGATCTAGAGTGAGAACAGGGAACAGGTGGAACAGGACTTGGAGAGGTGCAGGTACTGTATGTATTTGAATGAAGAGGAATGAAAGCCAGATACAGAAGAGGCCTCTCATGATGTTCTATAAAGCTTGGAGGTCCATAAACTTCAAACATTTTGAAATATAAAGCATTCTCTGTGGTAAATGAAACATCTCAGCTTCAGAATATAAGTCCAGCTGTTTTTGTTGCTTAACCTTTTTTGGATTGACCATGACCCTGATGATCCCGTGGGAACATTCCTTCACGGTAATTAAAGTGTGTGTTTAAAATAATTAGTTAAAATAAAAAAGAATAAATAAAAATTACAATATGTGTCCCTGTGATGGACTGGAGACCTGTTCCTAAGTCCCCCCTCATGTCACACAGTGACTGCCAGCTGTGGACACCAGTGAGCCAGAAAAAAGAATGTGTAAAGATGGTGGATGCATGGATGGATGAAGATGTTTTTGTGTTTCTGTATTTACGTGTGGCTCCATTAAGAGTTGTCATCAACAGGAAGTTGTGTCCTGTAGTGTCTAACTGAGAGATAACAGGTGAAGTCATGTCTCTGAAACCTGCTGTGATTTTGTGAACAATCCAGCAGCCTCTGTTTACGTCTCATGATTTTTTATTTTAATTGATAACTGAGTAGCATTGATGTATTGATTTATTATTTATCAGGTAATGCTGTGCCTGTCATGGTTAGAAAGTCATGGTAGTACCAGCTGTGCGATTAATATGGTAAAGTTCATGGTGGACACTTAAGCTGCGTTTCCATTGACCATGAAAATGCGCAAATTAGAATTTCGAAAATAAATTTGCTCAATGGAAAAATGTCAATTTAAAAAAAATACATTTTTCGACAAAATGTTGCGCTAGGATGAGGTGGTATTTCGGCCGTATTGAAATTGGTGTTTTTTGCAAAACTGCAATGGAAACACTTTTTTCGCATCACAGGAGTCACGTGATCAACAACCAGCTGTTTCAACTGGCAAAAACGTTGACGACGAAGAAGATAACAGGAAGTAAGTGCTAGTAATATCACAGAAGAAGTAAAAGAAAGTAGTAAAATCACAGACTACAGTTTCCCAAAAACACAGCATACGTAGCCGCTCCCAAGTAGGGACTTGTCTCTGGAAAGCCTCGATAAAAGACGCCGACGTCTCCTCTGATGATGAGCGCTAGTGTCGTGGTAGCAACATGCTATGTGTTTACATCCATCGCTGCCATGTTTGTAATGACTTATCATGAGAACAAACGTGTTCACGCATGACTTTAATAGCATTTCTTACTTAATGGAAACACTGCAGTTGCGAAACTGTGTTTTTCGACATTAACAGAATATCGACAAAGTTTTGCGCACATTTGCAATGGAAACACAGCTTTAGACACTGATCTCACACTGAAGGTGATGTCATTATGTTACATTTGAAAGTCATGGAAAGCACAAGTTTACTTCATATTGTAACTGAGTTGTGTTGTTGTGTAATGTACTTTCTGTTAAAGGCCTAGCATTAATAATGCTGCCCTATGACCCAGAAAGAGTAAAGCAGGTAAAAGAACAAGGATGACATTTTTTGTGTGAATGTTTTAAAGTCTCAGAAACATTTTCTGTTGTCTCACTGGGTTCTGACACTCTGTTCCTGTCTGCAGCAGTCCATCTGACCTCCTTTCTTGTGCTTCAGGGCAGACACTTCATCAAGAAACAGCCGAACAGGAGTGACGAAGACCATCCTTCTCCTTCTACCTTTTCCTCTTCGCCCTGCTCTTTGTGAGCTTTTGTTTGGTGTCTAATGACAGCTGTGATGGAACAGTCATGCTCTGTGATCACAGTGACCTGCTGCTGGACCTTCCAACACCACTCTGCTCATCGGCCTTTTCTGTTCCGTCAGAGCGCTGCACGGCACACAGAACCACCACTTTTTCACCCTTTCACCTCTGGTCTGAGTTGGCACCTCGTCAAATCCCATTTCAGAGATCTACTTTGTTTTTTAGCATACATATGTATGTGTTTATGTATATGTTGCCGTAATCTGCAGGAAGAAAACCCACTGGCTAAAAATATCATTTTCTCTGGCTCAGGAATAGTCTGGAGGCTTCATTGGAAACTTCTGCAGCTGGGTGCATTTCCCGCTGTTCGCCTGAACACATACCCTCATTCAGAGGCGATGAACAGCTCTGCCTATTAAAATGTAAATTCCCTCTCACTGCAGTGGCACGAGCAGCAGTGACAGGCGAGCTCAGACTGGGAGGCAGCAGAGGGGATGGGGGGCTGCTGGGAGTGAGAGGTGGAGGAGGCTACAGGCTAGATCTGTCTTTCACTGTGCAGATGTATGAAGTGCCGAAATGGACAAAAGCTGAATGAAAAACGCGAGACCAATCGAAGGAAATAGCGTGCAAGACCGACTGAGTAGTGCGCACGACTGAACGAGTTGTGCGCTCGACTGATAGAGTGCGCGACGCCGGCTGAGAGTGCGCGAATTCCGACCGAGGGTCTCAGCAACCGAACGAGTTGCGCGCGCAACTCGTTCGGTTGCTGAGACCCTCCGTCGGCCTCGCGCACTCTCATTCGGTCGCACGCGCAACTCAGTCGATCTCGCGCGTTACTCGGTCTCGCGCACAACTCGTTTGGTCATGCACGTTACTCAGTTGGTCTCGCGCGCTATTTCCTCAGATCAGTCTTGCGTTTTTCGTTCAGCTTTTGTCCATTTCGGCACTTCATACAGACGCTCCGACAGGAGGCATGTGGCTGAATCAAACACTGCACTGACCAAACCCTCTGTCAAGGAACAAAAGGTAACCGCAGCATCAAACTCACTCAACACTACAATCTGCTTACATCTTTGTTTTTAATTTTGAATCTCTCTTTGGATTTTACTGTATTTATTCAGTTTTTCTCCAAAGGACTGCCCAAAGTTATTTTTAACCTGTGCTATAAAAACACAGATCTGTGTTCAAACCAGATCAAGATGTAAAACTGGTTTGACTGATGAACAGACTAAAAACTGAAGACGACCAATGCTTGATGCAATCTGTCCCACCAGAGCTTCAGACCAAAACCATCTGGTTGAGAAACAACATTTTGGTTGAACTTTAAAAATAACATTCTATGTGATCGTAATGTAAAATCTCATACAGTTTGAGTTGGGAATGGCCCTCAGCTACTACCACACCAAAGTTTAGCTCAAAACCTGTGAATCTGTTGTTTATTAAAATCCATTAGCTGTGGAAAATGTCTTGAATTGGGTCAAGTCCAAAAATGAGTCAGGTGTAGATGTACAGCCAACATTACCTCCGCCATCGGCGAGGTAATGTTTTCGGTCGCGTATGTCGGTCTGTCTGTCGGCCTGTCTGTCYGCCTGTCTGTGGACAACATTACTCAAAAACGTGTGGACAGATTGTCATGACATTTACAACACATGTGGTTACAGGCCAAAGTAACACACCATTAAATTTTGGTGATGTTCTGGATCACGATGCGGATACAGGATTTTTTTTTATCTTTTAATCCTCTGAGATGGGCAAAGCTGTGATGCTTTCACAGGGCTTCTGTAAAAACAGTGAGAGCTGTCAGTGTTCGTTTGGATTACGCAGCACGCACTTCAAACTTTATAAAACTAATGTTAAAACCAGATGTAATGATGAATAAGTCTTGCCATAATGTGTGCATTTTTACGCATTTGGTGTGCATTTACAGAACGTCTTGTGACCAGGAAGTGCGTGACTGCACCATGAAACCCATTTTTCCCATTTCCTCAAGCACACCACATTGTCGGTAGGCTTGTAAACAGATTGATGAAGAACGAGGAAGAGAAGTGATGTGCTCAGGTGCGGTGGACTTCAGATTCAGAGGTTGTTTGTTTGTTTGTTTTTGTTCATTTTTATTATTTAAATGAGACCAGGGGCCAGGTCATGTTTTCGGTCGCGCTGACCCACTCGCTTCATGAGCCGACTGTACCAGGAAGCACTTTATAAAGGGAGTAAAACCATTACAAACTCATACAAGGGGATAAAACAGACGTTTTACATGGTGAAATGTGACTGATGAAAACTTTGGAGATTAATCCCACTCCAGTTTGACCATGAATAACATCGGGTGATGAGTCTGACTTTTTTTTCACATTGGACTCCGCCGGGTAGTAATCCCGTGCATACTGCTGCTTAAATGTTCACTACGTCAGAACTTATTCAGCAAATGTGTTTCCATCTCTGCTTTTGTGCATTAACGCTTACAGGATGGGGGAATTGGTTGGCGGAGGTTTGTACTCTCTGAGTGCTTCTAGTTTTTGTTGTTGTTGTGCTTTAAATGTTTTTAAAATGTCATTAAACATGTRAGATATCTTTGTTTAACTGGCTGTAATATAAAGCAGACATCCTGAACCGACAGGTCCTTTTCTCCCCCACTTTCTTTATGAAGTTTTTACTCAAAGCATTTTCTCCTCATGCATGAATTACAAGACAAACCTTCCCCCACTTCACTGGCTAACCAGCTGCTCTCTCCCCAGCTCAGCCCCTCCTGCCTGCACACAAGCTGAAAGGATGACATCACTGACTCACCTTGAACCTCTTAGTAATAACACTTATCTGAACATTTATTAAAAAAACAGCTAAATCAACTTGTACGTGAGCAATATTTAATCAAATTATACAATTTTGGCCTGTGTATATGCAAAGCATGCAAACATTTCTTGTTTGAAACATGGAAGGTGAGACTAGTTAGCACCAGTGGAAGATCTGTGGAGAAGAGGAGGAACTGTTACAGATGTGTGCTGTACTGAAGGAAGCAGACATGTGGGACAGTGAAGGAGCAGCTGAATGTCTTCATCACATCCTGTAATGTTGTTTAGACCTTCCTCCCTCCACCAGACTTCTGTGTCTTTGACCTCTTTCTYCTAATAAGGAAAAATGCTGTTTCCTGGGTCATCATTCACACTGTTGTTTTCTGCTTCTGTGTAGTTTGTGTTTATTTAAACACTCATTTATAAAACAGAGCACTTCACTCTCAAACTACAGGTTTACTTGTGGTTCCTCTGGTTTCTGGGAGGCAGAGCTTTCAGTTATCAAGCTCCTCTCTTGTGGAACTAACTTCCAGTTTCTGTCCGTGAGGCTGACACTCTGTCTACTTTTAAGATTAGACTYAAGACTTTCCTTTTTGATAAATCATATAGTTAGACAGGTTTKCTGAGTTATTCCCTAGTTATGCTGTTATAGGCTTAGACTTCTGGAGCACAAACTGAGCACATTTCCTCACTCTGTCAGGTGTTTGTGCTCGGGAGTGTGCGACTCATGAGGTGGGGACATGGAGCTCCAAAAAATAGAACAAGTTTATTAAACAGGTTTGCTTCCTGGGACAGGCAGGACTTCAGCACACGCTGGAAAGTCATCCAAAAACTCAMGAACTACAAAAAACTGCTTGGTTATAAATGTACAAGATAACTCACATGACTGGAGACCCAACAAGTGTTAATGCACCCACAAATAACAGACCAGAACTTAAATACACTTGTGACCACTGTGGGAAGAGGAAACACCTGGAGAGATAAGAACAATCACAACTAACTGAACACACCTGACAGACAGAAACTCAAACAGAAACCCCATTATGACACTCAGCTGTTGTCTTTAGTCTCTCTCTACATGCTTGTTTTAATTTTTCTATCAATAACATGTTTTCTTTGTCTCTCTTCCAGAGGAAAACACACCTGGACCCATCCTGTGTTTGTGTCTCTTCCCTTTCCCCCAAGCCGGTTGAGGACAGCGCCAGTCCCGGTTCTGCTGGAGGTTTCTTCCTGTTAAAAGGGAGTTTTTCCTCTCCACTGTCACCAATCAGCTGCTCAGGATGGGAGACTGGGATGAAGTGAAGATTCAACACAATCTGCTGACTTCTTCAGATGGACAACTTTTAATAACTGTTGTTACAGAATGAAGAAATGCTTTTGAACAGAGAGACCTGAGATGATTTGTTGTGTAGCAGAATTTATTTTATWTACATTTTCTCTGTAAAAATGTATTGGCATCTCTTTAATCTTTAAATCTTTCAAAAGCTTGCTAGTTTTATTATTATTACAGTATTTTTCGGACTATAAACCGCACCCGCCATTTAAAAAAAACATGAGCATTAACATATAAGCCACACCGGACTATAAGCCGCACCCCCAACATAAAAAAAAAACAGTACACCCAAATT
>NW_013953059.1:204981-207895 GCF_001266775.1 Austrofundulus limnaeus
GTTTTGTTTCTTGTTGTATATCAAATTTTCTTCTCATTTTAATGAACGAATAAAATGAATGAATGAAAGAATGAATGAATAAAATGAGCTGAACTTGATGTAAGTGCCTAAAAAAGCACAACGTTTAAAGAAACAGACTGCATAAACAAAAGCACTTCTGAATCAGCTTTAAACAAGAAGAACAGGGGAAAAACAATCAGTTTACTGGATAATTTCCAAATTAGTTCAGCTGAATTCAAAACTCTAATATTAGTTAACAGTTTTATTTCTGAAAACTGTTGAAAGGATGCTTTTTACCTGACTGGTTTATTATCATTATAAATCTGATGGCTTTAAAATCATGTTGCTCTCTTCCTTCATGGAGACTTATAAAAGACGTTTTTCTGAAAAAACGTATGTCTATATGCCTGTGGCATGCATTTCCTACAAACTACCTGTGCTGGTGGAAAACATGTTGATATTTCAGAAATGTTTCACAATAATTCCATTTCATCACATAACTGGATTAATGAACTCTGAGTGGTTCCAGTGAAACAGGAAGTGATGATAAAGGAGCACTTCCTGGTTTTAATTTATTCAAACATCAGATTCTTCTCTCCTGTCTGTTAATCATTGAAACGATGCTGAAAGAAACTTGTTACATCACTMTAAAAGATAAAATCAGAATACCATCACAGGCTGAGTTGTTTGTGACTGAGTCACTGCCTGCAGACCCAACTTTACACTTTTTAAAGGAAAACTTTGAATGTCCCAAACTGTTTCAGACTTTTTGTTTAAATGATCAGTTTCTTTGTTAAAGGCTTCATTAATGTTAGACCCAACAGGCAAAACTGGGACTGATCCACAGATATAAACCGAGTCCAATCATTTAAAAAAAGCTGTAATTATTTACTGGAAGTAGTGCAGGAGCAGCGTGGATAGTGAGTGCTGGGAAAATTGGTTGAAGTGGGCTAAAAATGCTAAAAATGCTGAAACTGAATTGCCTAAATCAAAATGATCTAAAATTAAAATGAGCAAAACACAAAAGCTAAAATGAGTCAAATCTAAGCTAAAATCTAATTAAACCAGTTAAATAAAGGGTAAAATTCTAATCTTTGTCAAATGAATGCAAAAACAAAGTAATCAGTATTTAAAATCTAAAACTAAATAGTAGCTCAAAGCTGAACTTAGCAAAGCATTAGCTAAACAAGTAAACAGCAGCTAAGAGCTAAAATGAGTAAAAGCAGAAACAGTAACTCAAACAAGGAGTTAACAAAATAGTAGCTATAAGCTAAAATGTAGTGATTAAAACAGCTTTTAAAGAGCAAAACATTTTTCATTGATTTGAAATGTTTTCCTTTAGTTTCAGTAAGCAGAAATTGAAAAAAAAAAGTCACAAAAACCAGAAATACCTGTAATGGCCGAATCTCTTTGATATACGAGTGAATAAAACAGCTGAATAAACCTTCCTTTCATTTCATTTAATATATGATTTGTACTCTTGTTGTATATTGAATTTATGTTGTTTTTTAAACAAATAAACTTAAAAATGTATTTTATACATTATAAAAAGCAACAAATATAAAACTGTATATATTATTGCTTCCATCTGATTTGGACTTTTTTCTTTTTTTTCAAAATTTTTTCCTTGAAGTTGATGAATTTTGTGCTGCGTGAGAATATCTCCAGTCAAACATTCTGAATATGATTTTATATTTAGACTTTAGATGATGTTTCTTTTGTTTCTGTCTCCAGTTTTATTTGGACCTCATATAACCTTATTATTATTGATGCATTTTGTTACATTTAATTTATGAAGAGTTTTACTCTCACATGTTAAAAACATGTTTAGTTAAGTTAATGTAAAACTCTTACCTGGTGGAACAAACCACGTTTAATTTAAAACTGTGCAAAGAAACACTAGATGGCGCTGTGATCACACTGCAGGCAGCAGCTGCAGGGGAGGATTTGTTTATCTATTTATTTATGCACGCCTGCATCTTTTTCAGAAGAAAGAGACAAACATAAATAAATAAATAAACAGAAGAAAAATGAYAAGCAAACAATATATGAGGACCTTCTTAAAAATGAAGCAACATATCCAGATTTACATTTTTTTTTACTGTACTACAAAGCTGAGACCTCAGGGTGTGCAGGTTCATAGGCTCCAAATTGAAAAGCACATTTCTCCCCTGAAACAGAGGGTTTGTTGGAATTTYCCTGATGTCCTGTGAATGACAAGAAGACTTGCTAAATTATTCAACTTATTCCTGTAAAAATTAAATCCAGTTTCTACTGCAGCTCTCTAAGTGATCAGATATTTTATTTCTGTGAAAAACCCAAAAACAAATTTGAAAGTACTTCAGTTTGAATTAGAGTTGGTAAAAGTTTGTTATATAAAGTCAATTTACTAAAGACTAAAATCCTCACATGTTCCATCTTGTACAAAAGTAATAATTCAAATGAGCAATGCTGCCTCACAGCACAGATCCCAAACTCAAGAGATGAACCAGACTTGTGTTGAGTCAGAACTGGATCTTTACACTCTTTGTTCCAGCTGTCTGTCACAAAAACACAYTTTGTTCCAGTTTCTCTATCAGAATCTGAGGAAAAAACCAAACATAACTCAATTCAACAAGGTGATCATCAAAGAGCTGAAAAATAAACATGCAGTTCAGCTGAAGGCATAGGCGTAGAGTCTCAGTCCATCCAGGACCTGGCAAAAGTTTAAAAAGTMTTAAAAACCAAAAACTGGACTTTTATTCTGTAGCTGAAGACATTTTAGCTCAGCTAATTCAGAACTGGAGTTTGGAGTACCGGATTGACTGCAGATTAATCTCCTCTCCTCCCTCCTGAGGGTCATCTATAATCGTGTTTCCATCCAGTTGTAGAGTGAATTTTCATCGAACTTTTCAAAATGCGCAAAAAATTAAAT
>NW_013953059.1:207905-210779 GCF_001266775.1 Austrofundulus limnaeus
GATGGATGGATGGATGAATGCTTTGATGGATGGATTTATGGATGGATGGATGCTTTGATGGATGGATTTATGGATGGATGGATGGATGGATGGATGGATGGATGAATGCTTTGATGGATGGATTTATGGATGGATGGATGCTTTGATGGATGGATTTATGGATGGATGGATGGATGGATGGATGGATGGATGAATGCTTTGATGGATGGATTTATGGATGGATGGATGCTTTGATGGATGGATTTATGGATGGATGGATGGATGGATGGATGGATGGATGAATGCTTTGATGGATGGATTTATGGATGGATGGATGCTTTGATGGATGGATTTATGGATGGATGGATGGATGGATGGATGGATGGATGAATGCTTTGATGGATGGATTTATGGATGGATGGATGCTTTGATGGATGGATTTATGGATGGATGGATGGATGGATGGATGGATGGATGAATGCTTTGATGGATGGATTTATGGATGGATGGATGCTTTGATGGATGGATTTATGGATGGATGGATGGATGGATGGATGGATGGATGAATGCTTTGATGGATGGATTTATGGATGGATGAATGCTTTGATGGATGGATTTATGGATGGATGGATGGATGGATGGATGGATGGATGAATGCTTTGATGGATGGATTTATGGATGGATGGATGGATGGATGATTGGATGAATGGATGGATTGATTTATGGATGGATGAATGGATGGTTGGATGGATGGTAGATATGGATGAATTGACTTCATTTTCATGTACAAAATCAATAAAATAAACGCCAAACGTTTCTTGAAGCTCTGCCTTCATATCGGAGTTTCAAAATAAAAGTATCTTAGAATGAGAAATTACACATTTTTGTGTCTATTAGTCAAACCTTGAGCTCATAGTTTATTGCAAAATGTCACAGTGTGAGTATGTGTTGAAGATGACTCAGCTACACATCAAACTGTAGCTCTGATTGAGTTTTGTCCATTTTTGTATTGTTTATATCAATCAGCTGTGGTGGTCTCTTAGAGCAGTATTTTAAACACCTTCACCTGTATGATGTAAAGTTAGGTTCTGAAAGTTTCATTCAAATCTAACCAGTGGTTTATAAGATATTTTTCTAAAACAAAGAGACTAAGCTGCTGATTTCATGCTGTCTCTGTCATTAAAACTGTCTAACTACAGTTCAAATGCTGTACATTGAACTGGAGTTAGATCATTTTAATGCGCAACATCACTGGTTTATTTTGTTTTTTAAATGCATTGTTATGATTATTTTCCTGCCCAGTCCTGCCTCTGTTTTTGTTGTTTTGCTTTCCACAGTTTTCCCCATGCCAAGTTCTCAATCACCACTCTGCTCCTGTCACAGTCAGCTCCAATTACAGCTCCAGCTCCTCCCTCCTGCAATCAGGTCATTCCACTCACCTGTTCCCCTCAGTATATATTCCTGCTCTCACCCTCACTTCCCAGTCAGTCTGTCATCAGTCTTTTACTGTTACTTACCTGGTGTGGTCTGGCCGTTTACACTGTTAGTATCCAGGTGAATCTGGTACTGGAACTTGACGTCACCGAAAAGATCGGCTGACTGTTTAGGTTTGTTGAGCAAAGACAAGAGTCGGGGGACAGGCAGGGGTCAAATCCAGAAAGAGAGCTTTGTTTACCAGAACCAAGGGGCTGAGCTGAGTCCGTAAATCCGTGGGACAGGCGTGGGTCACAAACCAGGAGATCTGAGGTGTAGTGATGCCAGCAAGGAGAGAGACAAGAGATGTTAATCCAAAACACAGAGCTGGGGGTCAAAACCAGGAGGAGGACAGATGGCTGGACAAACTCGTTAGGGTTTGAGGCAAAGATGCGAGGCATGAGGACAAAACCACCAGGTTAGTGGTTATTCTACTTCTGAGTTTACTAACCCAGTCCTGTTCTGCCACCAAAACCTCCCCTCTGTGTCCAGATGTATCTAGACCAGTACCAGGTTCCTGCCAGACCATCGACATTGACTCATTGTTTAATAAATATMTTAAACTAGTTTTTGTGTTCGGTATTTCTTCAGAGCTCAAAGAGTCTTAACATYCATGTTTTTCTGTGCCCATTTTACCATTTACTTTGTTGTTCTGCAAAAAGAGATAGAGGGTTGCGAAAGTTTGGGCAGCCTGGTTAATTTTCCAGATTTACCTTTTTTATAAATCTGTTGGGCTTAAAAAAAGTTAAATATATCATAGGGGACACAATGATATTTGACAAGTGAAATGAAGTTTTAAATGATTTATAAAAGTAAATCAGGAAAATTAACAATGCTGCCCAAACTTTCGCACCCCACTGAATGCCTAAATTCAGAGGCAGCATTTAATAACAAAGTACATTTACAGTACTTTGAGGATGTATAATTTTACCAAGTATTTACTTTTTTAATTTAGTTACATTTAAAATGTAAATTTTTTCACATTTTTAAAAATGTAACACCTTGTTACATGTTACTAATTTGAATCTGACCAAACTCATCATGAAAAGAATATATTTTTGCACTCGAAAAAATGGAAGTGTTTATTTAAACCAGTTATTGTCAACTGGTTCCATTAAACGGAGCACAGTAAATATAAAAAAAATTTACTGAACTCAGTTTAGTGCTCTCTAAGTCCTCTCCTTGGTCTGCCACCTTATCATGTGGAGAGGTTTGAGTGTCCCAATGATCCTAGGAGTTATGTCGTCAGGGGCTTCATGACCCCAGTAGGGTCACCCAAGGCAAACGGGTCGTAGGTGAGGATCAAAGTGCAGCCCAAAGACCCCTAGGATGAACACAAATGGATATTGAACTTAATCCAGGTCCAGATAAATATGTTTTAATGTCCACTTTTTTATATTTTATGGGATTTTATACATATGT
>NW_013953059.1:212406-216055 GCF_001266775.1 Austrofundulus limnaeus
GTTTTCCTCTTATTTGACTGATAGGTGTCAGGTTGTGAAACATGGAAGCTCTGTGTCCGGGTCTCTGCCAATTATGCTGAGTCAGGCTTGATTTTTAATAATCTTTTCCTGTTAAATAAATAAATCAAATCAAATCAATTCAGTGTTCCCTCGCCCAGATGCAGGTCACCGTGGCCCCACTCTAAAGCCAGGCCTGGAGGTGGGGTACATTGGCGAGCGCCTGGTGGCCGGGCTTTCACCCATGGAACATGG
Source organism: Austrofundulus limnaeus (assembly GCF_001266775.1). Classification (NCBI taxonomy): domain Eukaryota; kingdom Metazoa; phylum Chordata; class Actinopteri; order Cyprinodontiformes; family Rivulidae; genus Austrofundulus; species Austrofundulus limnaeus. Next base: position 212,659 of record NW_013953059.1, read on the forward strand.
TCGGGCACAGCCCAAAGAGGAGACATGGGTCCCCCTTCCTATGGGCTCACCACATGTGGGAGGGGCCAAAGGGGTCAGGTGCAATGTGTGCTGGGCAGTGGTCATAGGTGAGGATCTTGGCGGTCCGATCCTTGGCTCCAGAAGCTTGCTCTAGGGACGTGGAATGTCACCTCTCTGGTGTGGAAGGAGCCTGAGCTGGTGTGTGAGGTTGAGAGGTTCCGACTAGATATAGTTGGACTCAGCTCGATGCACCGCTCTGGAACCAGTCTCCTCGAGAGGGGTTGGACACTCTTCCACTCTGGAGTTGCCCATGCTGAGAGGCGCTGAGTAGGAGTGGGCATAGTTATTGCCCCCCATCTTGGTGCCTGTACGTTGGAGTTCACCCCGGTGAACGAGAGGGTAGCCTCCCTCCGCCAATGAGTGGGAGGATAGGTCCTGACTGTTGTTTGTGCTTATGCGCCTAAAAGCAATTAAGATTACCCACCCTTTCTGGAGTCCTTGGYGGGGTTGCTGGAGAGTGCTCATAACAGGGACTCCCTTGTTCTGCTGGGGGACTTCAACGCTCACATGGGCAATGACAGTGAGACCTGGAGAGGTGTGATTGGGAGGAATGCCCCCCACCCTGATTTGAACCCGAGCAGTGTTTTGTTATTGGACTTCTGTGCTCATCATGGATGGTCCATAACGAACACCATGTTCAAACATAAGGGTGTCCATATGTGCTCTTGGCACCAGGACACCCTAGGCCACAGTTCGATGATCGACTTTATTGTCATTTCATCTGATCTGCGGCCGCAGGTTTTGGACACTCGGGTGAAGAGAGGGTCAGGGCTGTCAACTGACCACTACCTCATGTTAAGTTGGCTCCGTTGGTGGGGGAGGATGCCGGTCAGACCTGGCAGACCCAAACGGATAGTGCGGGTCTGCTGGGAACGTCTGTCAGAGTCTCCCGGCAGGCGGAGCTTCAACTCACACCTCCGAGGGAACTTCGAACATGTTCTGGGGGAGGTGGGGGACATTGAGTCCTAGTGGGCAATGTTCCATGCCTCCAATGTCGAGGTGGCTTACCTGAGCTGTTGCTGTAAGGTTGTCTGTGCCTTTTGTGGCGGCAACCCTCGAACCCGTTGGTGAACACTGGCGGTAAGGGATGCCGTCAGGCTGAAGGAGTCCTATTGGGTCTTTTTGGCCTGTGGGACTCCGAAAGCAGCCGATACCTATCGGCAGTCCAAGCGGATTGCAGCTCAGGTGGTCGCTGAGGCAAAAACTCAYGAGTTGGAGGAGTTCGGAGAGGCCATGGAAAAAGACTTTCTTTTGGCTTCGGGGCAATTCTTGACCATCATCCGGTGTTTTGGGTACGGGGGAAGCAGTTTGCCACCAAAACTATTTATGGTGGGGATGGTGCGGTGCTGACCTCAACTCGGGGCATTGTGGGTCGGTGGGCGGAATACTTCCAAGTCCTCCTCAATCCTACCGACATGTTTTCCCATGAGGAAGCAGAGCCTGTGGACCCTGAGTCGGACTCTCCAATCTCTGGTGCTGAGGTGGTTAAAAAGCTCCTCGGTGGCAAGGCGCCGGGGGTGGATGAGATTTGCCTGGAGTTCTTTAAGGCTCTGGATGTTGTGGGGTTGAATGTGGTCCCCCATTTTAAATAGGGGGACCACCACCACGGTCTGCCAATCCAGGGGAACTGTCCCCAATGTCCACGCGATATTGTAGAGTCGCGTCAACCAGGGAGAGCCCAGACACCCTGCAGAGGAAAGTCATTTCAGCCGGTTGTATCTGCAATCTCGTTTTTTCAGTCACTACCCAAAGCTCATGACCATAGATAAATTAAGAGCTTCACCTTTTTGCTCAGCTCCCGCTTCACCACAACAAACTTGTACAGCGCCTGCATCACTGCAGACACAGCACCAATCTGCATGTTGATCTCCCGCTCCATTCTTCCCTCATTCGTGAACAAGACCCCAAGATACTCAAACCCAACCCAGTGGAGGCATTCTACCTTTTTCCGGCTCAAGACCATGGTCTCGGATTTTAAAATCCTTAAGTGGTTTATGGGCAATGTTGTTAGTGATACAAAGGAGCACAGGAAATTGCCCCAGTCATCTGGAAAGCTGAGATCAAACAGCTGTGAACTCAYTCAGGTGGTAGAACGTGTGGATGAAGTTGCTTCCACAGTAAATATGTGTGATAGCAATCAACCAGTGTCTACTCCCATCTGCATGAGAGGACACACTGAGGTGAGGGAGGTCTGAGGGGCTCAGCTACAGCAGCTCTCTAATCAGGCAACTGGCTGCCGTAATTACCTGCTACCATCTATTCCACAACTGTCTGTCCTGCCTGCTGCAGACAACTTGCTTCATTTCAGTGAAGGCAGAGCCATCAAGTGCAATTGGCAGAGTAAATAGGAACTGCTGTTTGTTTCCTACTCRGCCACCATCTTCCCACTTGATTTCAGAAACACGAGCTTGTCTTTTCAGACCACTCAAACACTGAAGACCCATCCAAAATCCACATTAAAAGAATCAGGTTATCTGAGTGAAAAAAAATAACTTGAATTTCCACACTTGCATTTTTGTGTAAACAGCCTAACACTTTTTTTTAACTATGACATCCTTAACTTACTTTTAAAGCTTGACTGATGTAACAACAATAAATTATATGCTTGTGTTTGTGCCAGTTTCTCAATGACATCATAACCTGTGAATGTTTTACTTTAAAGAACAGACAAGACTGATGAACACTGATAACCCTGCTTTTGGCAGAGCAGAGGAAAACAAAACTACCACAACAAATAATCCAACATTTAAAAGATTTGAACTGGCAATACAAAAAAGAACACAAATGTAAAACAATAAAATTAAATAAAAACTCTGTATCAAGTGTATTTAAAAAAACATGAAAYATAGATGGAAAACCTTTTCCTTTCTGGTGTCCCATGCTGGACAAAGAGCCTGAAGTGCCCTCTGTGTCAACATTTAAATGGAGCTGACTCCAGTCAACAGAAACTTATCGTGACACAAAAAGGTTCACTTTGTTATCATCTCACAAAAATGATTCAGTTTTTGTTGTAGTTTTTACCAGCTTCAGCTTTTTAATCTTGTCTTTACAGTTTGGAACAACTGCTCACTTTTTTTTTGTTTATGGTGTATTTCTGTCAGTGTTACAGTTCCACATACCGGCCTGGCAAACCTGTTTGTTGATCAGAGGATTTCAAGAAATGATGCTGTGTTTATGGGCGTATTCTTAGAAATAAAAAAGTGTTTTGGAAAGACAAGATTTGAACCACATTACAGTTTTACTCTAAGGCAGGGGTTCTTAATCTTTTTGACCTCGGGGCCCAATTTATTGAACATAATGTGGCACGAGGCCCAGTCAGACATTACCAATATATGGA
>NW_013953059.1:220093-221265 GCF_001266775.1 Austrofundulus limnaeus
GGTGTGGACTGGGTTCAGATGTGGTGCAGAGCGTGGTGTGAAGCTGTGGCATCAGGGCGTGGAGTGAAGATGTGTGCATCAGGACGTGTAGTGAAGACACATGCATCAGGAGGTGGTGTTGAGATGCTGGCCTTGTCTGGGACAACTGGAGATAAATCCACAGCGCAGTCTGGAAAACATCAACAACATTAAAATGTACATAGTCTTTGCATAGTAGAAACAGTAGTGTCACTTATTTTGTAATTTTTGTTTAACATTGTGAGGAAAAGTTTCTCATTCAACACTTTCACACATCACATGCYCTTGTGACACGACTTTGAATAAGTGAGATATAATAAAAATATGGATGATTTTGATTTATTGAAATCAAGTTGGCGTACTAAAAGTGACTAATGTGGTAAGATTTACTTAGGGTTTCAAGAGTTCTGATAGGCTTTGCTGTGCCTTCTCCCTTCTTGAACTTGGGAAAGAATAATCTACATGGGCTCTCCAGATGAGGAAGTTGCCGGCAGATGTGCATTTTCATTGAAATGCATTGCAGCCAGGTACAGTCTGGTTAAAATAGCATAAAAGAATATTACATGTTAGTTTGAAGTTGCACCATTAAAACTCATCTAACACACAGTATTTCAAATAACAAAAAAAAAACATAAATACAGATTGACTAAAACAACACTGTAGCCGATATCTTTTGGCCGATTCTTGAAGCCGATACTACTTTTTCTTCCTCCCTCCATTAACATGATAAAAATAAGAATGATAACAAATGTTACACAAGTCTTAATTAAAAAAACAAACTAAAAAATCATTTATTAACTAAGCCTTGTCTGATGAGGCTGTATAAGTGCTGCCACACAGGATTTCTTCTTTCAGCCCTTTCTTAAAAAAATCATTACTTATTTTATCTAGTGCTAAATATTCTGTTTTTATTTGTATATTAATAGGATTAATATATTTTGTTACATAAAATGACTATGTTCCCAGCTTTTTTGATGCAAAAACAGCAACACGCCTAAATAAAACTCTCAGAGCAACAGAGAGTAAAAGGACAGACACACACCCATCTTGCTATCCTTATGAGGACTTCACACACACAGCTTCTCTGCTTCTCTGCCTCATTCTGCTGCTCCCATTTTTAACACCAGGCAAAAAATGCATTTAAAACAGCTGAC
>NW_013953059.1:222455-226855 GCF_001266775.1 Austrofundulus limnaeus
TGGCCTTTTTTGATGGGTTACCTGCATTTTTGCTTCTACTTTTCATTTAAAATAAGTTTCCATTTTCGGCAGGTATCTTTAAGTTTCTTCTTCAACATATTAAAAAGGTTGTTAAACATATGAGTGGTGCACTACTGCTACTAGTGGTGAGAAAGTGTATTGCACCTTATTCAAAATCAATGCAGTCTCGCAGCCCTCTGTGGCCCAAAGTTAAAAACTGTTGTTCTTTTGAGGCCCTCAAGGTGGCGCTCGCGGCCCAATTGGCCATAGGTTAAGAATCTCTGCTCTAAGGATAATGAAAATATTTTGTGCAATCCTTCCTCACTGGTGTTAAAGTACATTCAGGAAAGCAGCCTCCCTCACTTCAAGCTACAAAACAATAAATGTAGCTTTGATCAAATTAAAGAGAAATAACTCACAAGGTATTTGACACCAATGTGCACAGAAGAATTAATGTCTCCAGTAGGAGTAAAGAAGTTACATAAAAATCAGGAATTGCATGAGAGTTTAAAACTGTTTAAGTGAAGACGGTAACAGAATTATTTTAAATTTCATTTTACTGCAGACAGTCCTAAAATGTGCCAAACTGGTAACAATGGTCAGGTGATGACAGCCAGTCGTTTTGAATCATTTCATTCAGTTCAATTGGATTAAGTTCACTTTAAATGAGTTCAATTCAGCTGATGGCAGTTTACAATAGAAAAGATGGTTCTGTCATGGTTTGAGATTGAATCCAGGAATGCAGACTGACCCAATGAGCTTAACTAGAATTTAGCTTAAATTTGTTTCATTACCAAAAACAACACGCTGACATGGAGGCAGCTTTAACAACTTGAAGAGAAACGAACATGGTGTGAGCACACACAATGCTGGACTGCTGAGTGAAGTGAAGTGAGAGGCTGTGAGAACTGCAGCTGATGAGAAGAAGGATGCAGCTGTGGCTAATGATTATGGGGAACAGGTGTAGGGTGTGGAGAAGGAGCAGAACTGAATGTGGAAAATACTGTGGAAATGTGAACTATGATACAAGGAACACTAGGAAAAAACTGCAGCTATAGAAGACAAAAAGTAATAAAGAAAAAGAAAAACTTGTAAAAATCATCAAAAATAATATTTAAAAAAATGACCAAACCATTCAGATCCTAATAGCTGGAGTGATTTAAAGAAGAGGAGGGAAAATGAAAATCCAGATTATGACTATTGATGGTCTATAACAATCTGAGGATCTCCTTTCTGGTGGTATTACAGAGCTGTGACTGTTGGAGGCAATTAACTCAGGAAAATTACTACAACAACAACAACAAAAAAAAGTTCTGTTCCAGTCTCACTGAATGCTAATTGTGTTTGCAGCAATCAGCTGTGGTTATGATTTAACTGGCCAGTTTTTGGTGTATTTTTTAAATAAAAGTGGATTCATGCATGAAACAAATAAAGTTTCTTTGTGGATATTTGAAAAAATTGTAAAACAGGTCATACGTTTGACAGAGGATGAAAACATGATCAGACAATAACACAAACAGGATGTTTATGTTTATTTGGACCCTTGTGATTTGTGCACATTTAGCCAATCAGCTTCCAGGCAGCGTTGATGTTCGAAACATTCATGAATCCTGCATCCGAACAGACACAGGCTTCAAGACCAAAGTTTGCTTCATTACAGAAAATGAGTCTTATATTGTGACCTTACAGGTCTATAATCAGATGGAACAATCAGATTTCAATTCACAAACAAGATGAGCTTTTGATAAAATAATATGATAAAATGATCACATAGAAGTCAWATTGCTTGGAATCAGCAACACAAAACAATTGTGTGCACAGCTTCTACACTCCACTGTTAGACATGCATGTTGAATGCCCACCTCTGACCGCTTTATACTCACCTTGGAATCACCTCGGTGCCCCCCTTATTTATCATTTGATCTGCGAGAGTACACTTTTGAAAAGAAGATATTATAAGTAGACCAGTTTTTCTTTAATATTTATCTCCATYCATTCATTTATCCAGCTAGTCTTTATCTTCTGCTTGTTGTAAGGTCAGCTCACGGGGGCAACAGCTTGATCAGGTTTTTATTTATAATTATATTTATTTAATTATTCTTACATATGTATGATTATTTATGTTTATTGTTTATTATTTATTATTGCTTCTTAGATGTGGACGTTTGCCCCAGTTTTCTATCAGAGTAGTTGAGAGCTTCTGTACGGATGTCAGCTGTAGGTGTGGGCTGGGGACGCTGAACAGGACTGTGACTCGTTTTGAGCGTAGCAATAAAAAACCTGAAATATCTTAAATTTTTTGGTATTTTCCCTGCAAACTAGAAATAATTATCCTTTTTTCCCCAGCAGGAAAATCTCAATATTCAAATATTATTTGAAGTTTCCTCTTTAAAATGACCAAAAAAAAATCTCATTAGAATAACCTAAAAATCAGGATCCGAATATGAATGCATTATCGTGGTTAATTCAATTCAGTTCAATTCAAAAATACTTTATTGATCCCAGAGGGAAATTAGGTGACCAGACAAATCAAGTCACATATTTGGAACGGCTCGTGATATCAGGATAATCCAGGAATCAGAATGTAGTTTTAAATCTGAAAATGTGCTGAGGTCACTTTGACCAAATTTGACTTAATCCTCAGTTTGATGTGACCGGTCACAGTTCAGGTTGGAGATGTGTTTGACACACCTGCGACTGTTCTGTGAATATTTCAAAAGAAAATTTGTTGCACAAATTTTTTGGAACATGTCCAAAATTCAAGCAGCGGGACTTCACTCTTGTGTGGCTCACATGAGGAAGCTGAGAACCAGAGAAAAATGCAACAACTTTATCATTTCTGCTGTTTGTTTCCTGACTTGCAGCAGCAGACAGATTTAATCAAAACACAATTGACCATCTAGATGTGAATTGAAGATTTTTTTAACTTAAAGTTTTTGTTAGATCACAGTATTTACAAGAGCATTATCGTCTGTCTACCAAATTTCTCACTGATTATTTAAAGCATCATTTTAGAAATGTGTGATTGACAGGCCTGTCAGCAGCAGAAGCGCCTGACCATAAACACAATTAACAGGATGAGAAAACAGAAAGATATATCTAATAAAAAATAAACTAACTGTTGTTAATGTGTCAAATTCATAAAAATAAAATTATTTCCAAAACTAGATATTTAGTGCACACTATGGAAGTTCAACAGAAGCAAAACAGAGAAAGAAAGAGCCGAAACAGTCAGTTGGCCTTTAAGCGACTGTCGTAACTCGTAACAGTCATTTCAAACAAAAACTACATTTTCCGTCGACTTTTCCTGGTGGTTTTTCAGGTGAAGTGAGGGAGGTTGTGTTTGAGGTGCTGCAGATCTCAGACAACATTTTGACAGGGAGGACAGGGACATTTTTTACATCATTTTTCAAGTGCACTGTGCACTTTCACACAAAGTCCTCATGGATTTTCAATCAGCGTTAACAGCAGTTTTTGGTGACCACCACTCAGGAGAGGAGCTCCCACAATGATATTTAACTTTGGGTTCAAAAGGCCTTGGAGCCATTCTGCCTCTTTTTCCCCCCACTCTTCACAGCTAAACGTACCATTTCAGACAGAATGGAAGGCTTTGTGCAATATGCTCTAACAACAGCCACAAAAATTACCTTTCATTACATAAAAGATATTTGCAGTAGTCCCGTAAATTACACAAGGTCTGACAATTGGTTTGACGTAGAATTCATTTTCACTGAAAAAGACAATTTTCAACTCTGAAATTTCTCTGAGAGAGAATAAACCRTTTCACTGCGAGGAGGAAGAGGAAGAGGACCATTCAGGACTGAATTGTTTGCCAGCTCAGGAGGCGAAGCGTTCCACTGATGGAAACTCTGCTGATGTTGAGCAGCTCAAACCAGCAGCATCTGCCAGGAGAAAAAAATCATTTATGATAGAAAATATGTTCAATAAGACCTGCAGTTTTTTCAACTGTAAACCACAAACATGTTGTTTATGTAGGTTTAAGTAAACAAATAAAAGTTTAAATACCTTAACAGAAAACTGCTTTCGTAAAAATGAATTTCACCGATAAGAAAAATACTTATGTAAAAGTCATAAAATTGATCACAATGAAAGTTACACACTTTAAGAAAGTGTTGAAATTATTGAACTAAATTGATTCCACTAAACTGTCCGTCCGTTTACTGCCGCTTATCTGGAATYRTGTCGCGGGGGCAGCAGCCTAAGTGGAGGTCCCAGACTTCTCTAACCCACTTGGGCCAGCTCGTCCGGGGGAATCCCAAGGTGTTCCCAGGCCGGCTGAGAAACATAGTCCCTCCAGCTTGTCCTGGGTCTTCCTCTGGGCCTCCTCCCAGTGGGACGTGCCTGGAACACCTCACCAGGGAGGAGTCCAGGAGGCATCC
>NW_013953059.1:227973-230635 GCF_001266775.1 Austrofundulus limnaeus
GAATAGACCTTACCAGGGAGGCTCAGAAGTGTGATCCCCCTATAGTTGGAACAAACGAGAAGCTCAGTCATCCAGGAGGGACTCAGAGTAGAGCTGCTGCTCCTTTGTTTGGGTTTCTTCCCTGGACTCGTTGCCTACGTATAATTGGTAGGAGATGAAGATGTTTGTTTGAAAGCTCCATTTTCAGTGTGGTWCACACTAYGATACCAAACAGCCCTGTGACTACCTGTCACACTTTGAATAGGCCGACTGATGGCTTACAAAGTTGAAGACACCTGTGATGCTGATTAGACACAGCATGTACTCAAATTAACTTCAGTCCATTTCTGGGGCACCATCCTTTTTGTCAAGGCCAGTGTCATTACTTTTTTATTAGCAAAACAAAATTCAAAAGCAATGAATCTCTTTAGTTGATTTTCTGTGATTTTTTTTCCCCAAATTTTTTTATTGGAATATTTCAATGACCTTTAGGGGTGTTCTTCTTTTACCAGAACTTAAACAAAGAGTTAAAACAAATTTGATCATGTCTGTATATAGGTATATATAAAAATGCATATAAATTATTCTGACCAAATAAACTAAGAACAATTCCCAGAACATTTTGGTGACTTGCTCTCCAATTCTGATGTAAATCTGTCTTTTAATGATGTCATCTCCTCAATGCAAGTTGAGTTGATCAAATTATTGAGCATCAGTGTGCACTCCAGTACGAGCCTTCTCTTTCGACAGATTCCACCACTCTTTCTCTATCTCACAGACCTGCAGACAGTTTTACTGGGCAGCAAACACAAGCCTTATTTGAACATGACCTTTTATTGAGTTCAAGAATAACACGGTGTGGTGGAGCTAAGTGAGATTATGCTTTTCTTGATGGTTAGTCATTCTGTCCACTTCCATATCTCTCACCTCAGGGGAGCAGGGCTAGATGTCTCTGGTTTCCCTCTTACATCATAAAAGCACTCGTTATTAACAGCTTTAGAATAACATTCAAGGGCAAACGACTCTGGAATGGAAAACTTGATCGTTTTTTCTTCCTCTCCTCACACCACATATTTGATATAGCTACCTCTCAATAGTAATTCACTTTGATATGGTTTTCCACATAAACAAAGCTATGTGGCTGGAAGCAAGTTGCTGGTCGATGGAGTGTGTCGGCCATAAGAATCCATATCACCACTGCCACAGAGGCTTGTCTCCACAGAAATGGAATCGGTGTCATCAGCATTTCGGGAGGGGTGGAGTGGGGGGATCCATGCTGATTGCTCTCAGTATGTGTGTTTATGAGTGTGCATGTGTGGCAGAGAGAGCCATGGGGGAGGTAATGATTGTCTGTGCTTACTGAGCTGTGTGTTTGTGTGCGTTCACACTGACTAGTCTCATGATAGCTTGGCTGTGTGGTGCGGACTGGTGCTCAAAGCGCACTCCGCTACATGGCCGGCAGAGTGTGGGGCTATCATTTAACCACTGGGTTGGTGCAATCATCAGTTAGTCAGTGTGGGGCTGCTCTCTGTTGTGGCTGTTTGTTCTTGCAAGATGTGRTGTTAGGGACAGTGTGCCAGATAAATTTAATTATAATGAAATGCAAAACACACATGACCATTTCAAACACAATTGTGTTAAAAATGTGTCATTGYTGATGTAGCTATATTTAAGTCAGTAAAATGGGGTGCCATTTGTAAAGTTACACTGTCAAAAATTACCACCAATATTTTTGTTTTATTTAGCCTTTTGTAAGAAAAAAAAGAACAGATTTATTTTTCAAAGTCAGTCTTTCACCATATGATTCATACATTTATAAATGTCATATTGTGAAGAAATTCAGTGTGAGGAAGGTTAGTACTGATGTTAGAAGCACAACACTATATTCTTAAGTTCTCCTTTTTGAAATATTGACAGTGTTTAATCTATTATGTCTTGATTGAAATAGGTCTAGTTACATGTCTGAAACATTTTTACAACACATAATAAAACACTTGAAAGACATTAGATGAGAATTGCGTCTGAATGTCTGTGACTCAGCCGTAGGCCAGCAGGGGGCGAGCGAAGGCATTGAAGAAACTGTATAAAACATAAACTTCTGGTTTTATGGCCAGTGTGGGTTTCCTGTCTGCAGACAGCAGCAATAAACCTCCACTCAGATTCYAGATTCTGGTGTTGTATGGTTTTCGTTCCTTCTACAAATCACTTTATTTAACATTTGTGTTTATCATCTCGACTTCAGTTTATTGAATACAAATTTTCTTACAACAGTTTATAAGCTAAATATTTAACTTGTGACTTAAATATTTAGTTTTGAGCTAAATAGTTAGCTTGAAACTTAAATATTTAGCTAACTACCTAAATATTTAGGTTGCAACTTAAATATCTAGGTTGCAACTTAAATATTTAGCTAGCCACCAAATATTTAACTTAAATATTCAGCTAGCTACCTAAATATTTAAGTTGCTAGCTAATTATTTAAGTTTCTAGCTAAATATTTATGTAGCAACCTAAATATTTATAAATATTTAAGTTGCAACCTAAATATTTATAAATATTTAGGTTGCAACTTAAATATTTAGTTTGCAACTTAAATATATAGCTAGCCACCTAAATATTTAACTTAAATATTTAGCTAGCTACCTAAATATTTAACTTAAATATTTAGCTAGCTACCTAAATA
>NW_013953059.1:230645-231978 GCF_001266775.1 Austrofundulus limnaeus
CCAAGCTAAATATTTAACTTACAAATTAAATATTTAGTTAACAAGATAAATATTTAACTTGTGACTTAAATATTTAGTTTTGAGCTAAATTTTAGCTTGCAACTTAAATATTTAGCTAGCTAAATAGTCCTTTATTAGAATATAAGTTTGTAATATTGACTTACACAAAATATCATCTGCCCCTTTACACTTACAGTATAAAGTTCAAAATAAAACAGTTTAATCTGTTCTATATCACATCTCAACTTATTTCTATAAATGTCCTAAAAATCAGCCTCCTCAAATATCTTCTCAATTTGTCTATCCCAGGTGTTAGACAAGTCCCAATAAAAAATGTGTTTTTTTAAACTATAATTTCACACATCAATGAACCTGCTCCATAATCTCACCATATCTTTAATGCATCCAACTTTCCATATAAGTCCAGTTTAAAGGTGTTTCTATGCACACCTATGAAGTAGTGCAGGACTCTGCACTGGACTTTGTCCCTGTAGGGTTGTTGACAGTAACCCCATAGCTCCATAATCTAGAACTGGAAAGACACAGGATCTGTACAGCTATGTATATGTATTGTAACCCAGGTCATTTATAAACTGTTCCGAGTACAGATAACCTTTAGCTGCTACTATAGTACTTCCACCTGTTAAGTTGCTTGTTAATTTAAATAGCTAACAAGAACACTATTTATGCATGTAGACATATTGAAGGAGACTTCCTGAATGTCATATCAAGCATTGAAATGGTGAAGAAAGAGTTTTTAATTTGTTTTAAACATAGAATAGATTTTAGAGCCTTGAAAAATTGGTTAATTGACCTACTAGGATTTTCATTCACAACCATCCCTATTTTTGGGAAGACAAATRAACAGAAACACAACAAGGAAGCTCTCCAAAGCTGTGCATTTCACAACTGCTTTGGTCAAGTCAGCAGAGAAACCTAAAAAACACACAACAGAAAAGAACAACACACACACACTGGAGTCTGATGGAGGACACATTTAAAATTTAATGTGAATGTTCAYGCCAAAAAATTAGGTAAAAAATTGAACTAGAAGCACTCGGAGAGTGCAAACCTCCACAAAGACCATTTCCCCCATCCTGTAAGAGTTAATGCACAAAAGCAGAGATGGAAACACGTTTGCTGAATAAGTTCTGACGTAGTGAACATTTAAGCAGCAGTATGTACGGGATTTCTTCTCGGTGGAGTCCAATGTGAAAAAAGAAAAACAAAAGTCAGACTCGCCACCTGACATTATTCATCATCAAACTGGTGTGGGATTAAGCTCCTAAGTTTTCATCAGTCACATTTCACCATGTAAAACGTCTGTTTTATC